>NW_013657646.1:343304-349135 GCF_000142905.1 Thecamonas trahens ATCC 50062
TGCCCCCCACCACACACACACCCTGACCACACCAACACACCACTCCACCACACCCTTCCGAGGCAACGTCTCTACTCACTGTTCTCCGAAGAGATTCCCGGGTATCACCCTTCATACTCCCCACCCCCCCCCCCCAACACCCCCCCCACCCTCTCTCTCGCGCTGCACTCAGCTTGCCGCTCACCTCTCCCAGTTCGCCGCACACCACAACCTGCTCGCCGCTCGCTACTCGCTACTCGCCACGCACCACTTACTCTCCTGCTGTCGCTGCCGTCATCTTGATTGCGTCGGCTCTGTCTGGGACAACGGTACTCACGTCAAGGTCTAGATCGCATCCACAGACGCCGCCTGAACTCGATCGTCGCAATCGATGGTGCGACACGCCAAGGACATGTTTGTGGCGGTTGCTCACGGTGACAAGGACAAGGTGCTGGCGCTGGTGAGCAAGTACGGCAAGGAGCTACTTGATGTCCATGAGCCGACAAAGGGCACAGTCCCGCTACACTTTGCTGTCATCGCAGGAAAGCTATCAATGGCCAAGCTGCTCATCAAGCTCGGCTGCGACATCAACGCCACGGTACGCCCTCTCTTGCACCCCCCCCCCCCCCCCCTCTCCTCTCCTTCTCCTTCTGCTCCCCCTCTACACTCACACTCACCCATTTCCTCCCCCGCTGAATATGCAAAGTCCTCAACTGGCGACTCTGCGCTGCATCTGGCAGTGATGAAGGACAAGGAGAAGATTGCCAAGCTGCTGATTGTCAAGGGCATTGACGTGCACTTGGAGAACAGCGCGGGCAAGACCGCGTTTCAACTGCTGAAGCTCAAGCGAAAGGCGGCGGCCAAGAAAAAGGGCGCACCTACGAATCGCGAGCGCAAGGCCAAGCTGGGCGGCGGCGAGGTCGACATCGGAAGCGGGAGCGCCAGCGGCGACGGCGACAATGCGATTGGCAAGGCGGGCCGAGCCGGCGGCAATTCACTCGACGACGAGAGCTCAGACTCTGACTCGGGCGACGGCGAGGACGACGAGTTTGCGGCGGCGCTCAGGGAGCGGTTTCTTTCCCAGTCACGGACAGGCCGGCGGATGTCTGTGCGCCGGCAGGGAAGCGACGACTTGCATGTCCGCGGGACGACGGCGATGGCGACCGACGACGACGAGGCCGAGGTGGCGCCTGGTCCCTACGAGGCGCCATACCCGGTTGTGTCGTCCGACGACCAGCCGACGCCGTCGATCAAGCGGCTCCGGGCCAAGCTGGCTGGACGAGTCCGACAGTTTGCCGAGTCGTCACAGCCGCGGGTGTCAGACGCACCCAAGGTCATCCTCAGCATCCTCCTTCCGTCGGGGAGCCGGAAGAAGATTGCGGTCCCGTGCGACTACACCGGGCAGGAGCTGATGGATGTGTTTGCCAGCAAGATCAACCTCGCGGTCAACGACATGTTTGAGCTTGTGGTCCTCAACACCAAGACCGGACGGATCCAGGACTTTATCGACGCAGACCGGACCATCGAAGACCACGAGCTCAAGCCGTCGGACCTCATCTCGTTCCGTACCAAGTTCTTCAAGATGCCGGCCACGCCGGATCCGGTCATCCTCAACCTGCTGTATCTGCAGACGCGCAACGACGTGACGTCGGGCCAGCTGGCGGTCTCGGAGCCGCTGGCAGTGAATCTCGCAGCGCTCACGCTGCAGATCACGCACGGCAAGTTTGACCCCAAGGTCCACAACCTGGGCTTTCTGGACGAGTCTGCGCTCGACGACCTCCTCCCGCGGCACCTTGTCTCACGGTACGCGCTCTCACTGTGGCAGGACCGGATGTTTGTGGCCTGGGCGCGCAACGACCAGGAACTGACCGGCGACGAGTTGGTGCAGCAGTACCTGGCGCGGGCGCGCGAGGCGCCCGCCTTTGGCGGCACCCACTTTGACGCCCGTGGACCGGGCTCGGTCCCGGCTTCGATTGCGGTGGTGGAGGACGGCGTTCTCATCCGGCACAAGGGCGAGCCGTACACCTTTTTCTCGCTCTTTCGGCGGACGCCGGGCTCGGACGAGAACGAACTCAAGTCGTGGCGATGGGATGCCGAGCAAGTTCTGTTCGACGTGGTAGAGCCGGCCAGCGGCGAGGGTGCGTCGCTGCTCTCGTACGCGGTGGTGGGCGGTGCTGACGCCGCACGGGAGCTGGTCGAGCTTATCTCGGGCTACTACATCCTGCTGGTCTTTGGCGACGCGGTGCCAACGCGTCCGATGCTGATGCTCGACGACCTGCCTGTTCCTTCCGAGCCGTTGCCGATGCGGACGGTGATGCAGCTGCCGCAGCCGCGGGCGCTCGACTACGCCGCGCCGTCGCGGCTTGCCCTCCTCCTTGAAACGTATGTCGAGGAGTGCGCCAAGGCCGGTACGGCACCACTGGCGTCGGTGCTGGCGCCGATCCACGCCGCGCTCGATGCTGGCACCCCGCTGACGCTGCTCAACATGGGCGCGCCGCAAGCCGACTCGAGCCTCCATGCCACGGCGCAGATTGCGGCGACCGAGGCGGCCCGTAAGGCCGAGCTGGGTCTGGTGGCAAGGGGCGGAGGAGCAGGGCCGTCTGGCGGCAAGGCCGGAGGCAAGGACTCTGAGGCTTGTGCGTTCTGGGCGCCGAACCAGGTCCTCGCACTGGCGACGGCGCTGCGCAAGACGCGCAAGGTAGAGGGCCTGCCTGTAGACGACGTTATGGTGAGCACGGTCTCGTTTGCACAATCGCGGTTTGGCGAGTCCAAGGCGTGTCTTGGAGCGGTCGAGCGTGTGCTCTCTGAGGTTGGCGACGCGTTCCGGGTGGAGAAGATGGACCTAAGCGAGTGTGCGCTCACGACGGAGAAGCAGTGGATTGTGGTGTGCGCGGCGCTGCGGCACACCGCGCCGCTGACCGAGCTTGTGGTGAGCGGCAACGCCATGCCGGCCAAGTCGATGCTGGAACTTGTGCGGACGTTCAAGGCCGGCGTGCATGCGAACCAGGTGTTTGCGGCAGCGGCGTGCTCGCTCGGCGACGAACACGTGGTGCACCTCGGTAAGCGGCTGTACAACAATGCGTCAACGCTGACGGCGCTCGACCTCTCGGGCAACAAGATTACGGACTTTGGGCTGGAGAAGGGCATTCTTGTCAACATGGGCCGCAACACTGGCCTGAGGTCGCTGGCGTTCTCGCGGAACAATGTGACGTCCAAGGGCGTCCGGGCGCTGCTCGCGCTAGTGGAGGAGAAGCGGACGCTGACATCGATCCTCCTCTCCAACTGCCACATCTCAGCCAAGGAGTGCGGCGTGTTCTCGGCACGACTGAGCATCAACTCGGTGCAGGTACTCGCGCTTGCCGGCAACTCGCTGGGCAAGGGCGTGGCGACGTTTGCGCCACACCTGACCAAGGCATCGGGCCTGACCGAGCTCGACCTCTCAGACGTGTCGCTGGAGAAGCACGGGATTGCAGCGCTGGTGGAGACGCTGCCAACCGTCCGCAATCTGCGGACGCTCTCGCTGGCCGACAACGGCATCTCGACCAAGGACGGGGTGCCGCTGGTGGGAGCCATCGGGGCGTCACGCTCGCTGGTCACCGTCGACCTCTCCGGAAACTCGTTCAAGAAGGACTTTGCCGAGGCGCTCGGGAGTGCGCTTGCGGCGTCGACCTCGCTCCGCTCGCTCAGCTTGGCGAGCAACAAGCTGGGCGGTGAAGGCGCTGCGGCGATTGGACGGGCACTGGCGGCTAACGGGCTTGCGCTCACCGACCTCTCGCTTGCAGGCAACAAGATCGGATCTGGCGTCGACGCCCTCGCCGAGGGCCTGACCTCCAACTCGACGCTTATCTCGCTCTCGCTCGCCAACAACTCTATATCGGGCGACCACTTTATGGAGGTGGTCACGGCGCTCGAAGCTAATACCGGCCTGCGGCATGTCGACATGACCGGCAACCAGCGGTTCACGCCTGCCCAGATCGACACCATCATCGAGCCGCGCGACATCTCGTGCGAGATCTACGTTTCATTTGCGAGCTAGCGTTAACGGTACGGTCGGTCGTTCGGGCGCGTTGTCGCGCGCCTCAAAGTGAACAACACATCACAGTACATGAGCAAGGCCTTCCACCCCCCCGCTGGCCTCGTATGGCCGCGTGCCCGTGATGCCACCTGCAGCATGCAAGAGTTGCCGTCGCGGTGACGGGCCGAGAGGAGGATGGGCAAGGCGCGTGAGGCGTCGTGCGGCACCGATCGAGGGGAGCGGCGCGCGAAGCTGGCGGAGCTTGTCGTTGACAACGGCAAACGCCACCGGATACTATGTCAAGACTGCGTCGACGCCGCTCGCGCCAAAGCCTTTGTTTCATTTGCAACGCCAATCCCCACGTCACAATGTCGCGAGGGATACCTTAGGGTTTGGCGCTGATGTCGTGTGCTGGAACGCGTGGACAGACTACGAAAGGCGCGCAGGTGGACAAAGCCGCTACGACGACGCAGAGCTCGATGTCGAGCAGGTGTTGGCCGAGACGGCGGTGGTGAGAGCTGACGAGGACGACGACGACGACGACGGCGACGATGCGGTGGGGAGGAGTGTCGAGCCGGCCATGAGCCACGAGCGGACGCGGCCGACGAGTGCACCGGTGATGAGCAGCTGTAGCGGGTGGTAGAGGAGGAGCGGGATGGAGACAGGACCAGACTCGTCGTCGTCGTACATGAGCTGGATGAGGGTGATGCCGACAGCGACGGTCTTGTGGGCGGCGCCGGCGATGGCGGCGGCGGTGTCGGCGCGAGTGAAGCCAAGGAAAGGCAACTGTGAGGAGAGGAAGACAAGGAGCTGAAGGATGAGGTGCGAGGCGACGAGGATGATGACCAAGCCAAAGAGAGCGCGCCACGAGAGGTCAACGCCCTTGTCAAAGGTCTTGGCAAAGGTGAAGAAAATGATGATGAGGAGGACAACCTTGGAGATCTTGGCGTAGGGGATGGAGGCGCGAGCAAGTCGCTCGCGGAAGGCGTACTGCAAAAACTGGCCGATGACAATGGGGATGAGGATGGAGATGACGAGGTCGAGGAGCAGCTTGCTCGCCGAGACCGAGCCCGAGTTGCCAAGCAGGACAACAAGGAGAAGCGGCGAGAGAATGACGCCGACAAGGTTTGTAAAGGTGGCGTTGAAGAGCGAGGCTGCATCGTTGCCGCCCATGGCCTTGGCAAGGACAATCTGGGAAGAGATGGTGGAGGGGAGGACGCCCATGACGACAAGGCCATCCAGCAGATCCTCGTTGGAGAACCAGTCGGAGAGATCCAGGAGATAGCGGAGAGCAAACCAGGCGATGGGTGAGAAGACAAAGACCCAAACGAAAAAGTACAGGTTGTATTTCCAGTACAGAGCTGATTTGCCCAACTCTCGGGTCTTGAGCGAGAGGCCGGAGAGAAGAAAGATGAGGCCAACAGCGATGTACTTGACCGAGTACTGCGGATACAACGGAGCTTGATTCCGTCCAGCCTCAGGATAAATCGCCGCCAGGATGACGGCCAGCAGCATGCCAGACAAAAACCACTGTTTCATCAGCACCCGCTTGACCACTCGAAAGCTGTTGCCCGACACGGCCAAGTCCGCCTCGACTGCCGCCAGACTCGCCCGCAGCGCCGTAAGCTCTGCCACCAGCTGCTCCGACTGAGGCGTGGGCTTGTCATGGAATGACGGTTCCGAGTATCTTCCAGTCGACATGGAGGATGGGAATGGGCCGTGGGGGCTGGGGGGTGAGGTGGGGGAGAGCTTGGTTGTGGCCGTGGCCACAGCCGTGGCGGAGAGTGGCGGCCGAAGTGGTGGAGGGATCGGAGGCGGCGGCATGGAGGGGGGGGGG
>NW_013657646.1:349235-353895 GCF_000142905.1 Thecamonas trahens ATCC 50062
GGGGGGAGGTTTGTGAGGAGTGGAGGACTACGGCTGGAAGAAGGCGAGGAGGCCGCCGCCCTTGGCCTTGGCAAAGACTGTGCCGGGCGGCTTGGAGGCGTGGGAGGCGTTGCGCGGGGCGATGGTGCAGACGAGATCCTTGCCGGGCTTCTTGATGGCGGACGGGTTCTTGGGATCGGCCACGCGCGAGTTGTTGAAGCGGAGGGCCTGCTCAAACTTGACGGGCATGACCTTGCCGGACTGGTCGAGCGACTCGTAGAGGACGGTGACGAGCTCGGAGACGTGCTCCTGACCGGAGAGGCCGACGTCGACGACAAAGTCGCGGAGCGGCGACTCCATGCGGATGACGACGACGGTGTCTGCAGCGGGTGAGACGGCGACTTCCTTGACCTGTGAGATGGGCGAGGGCTCCTTCTTGATGACGTACTTTTCCGGGTCGTACTTGTAGATGGAGCGGTCGGTGACGATGAGGACGCGGACCTGTGGCTTGAGCTTGGGGTTGATCTTGACGACGCGGGCGGCGTAGGCGACGCGGGTGTCGCCGTATGTCTGGAAGAGGAGCTGGACAGCGTGGACAAAGTCCGGGTCCGACTCGAGGTAGTTGGCGTCAAAGGAGCGGCCGGGCGACCACGGCTTCTTGCCGGAGAACAGGTCCATGGCGAGGATTTTCTGGCGCATGCGGTACTGCTCCTCGGGGTTGAGCGAGGTGACCATTTTGTAGGCCCACCACTTGTGCCAGATCTGGTAAAAGTAGGCAAAGGCCTCGGAGAAGCGGCCCCAGGGCTCGGGCCAGCGGGTGTACTTGCCAAAGTACGGGTCCGAGGCAGCCGAGCCAAAGGCCTGCCAGACGGCAAAGACGTCGTTGCGGCAGCGGTAGTTGATGTAAGCACGGACGATGGTGGCTGCGGCGCGGGTGAACTTGAGCTTGCGACGGAGCTCCTCGCGGTGCGAGAGGTACCAGCGGCGGGTGGCAAAGGCGCGCCAGTTTTTCTGGATGATGATGGCAATGTCGGGCATGACCTGGGCGCGGGTGGTCTCGAGATAGAGGAAGAGCTTGGCGTCCTTGATGAACACCTTTGTCTTGCCCATGCGGTACTCGGCCGGGTCGATGCCGAGGTCGTTGAGGATCTGCAGGGTGCCGTCGTAGTCAGAGCCGTACCAGTTGGGCCAGGTCGAGGTGGTGAGGAGCTTGTAGCGGCGAAGAAAGTTTGCAAAGTGCATGCGCTGGCAGAAGCCGGCTTTGCGGACGCGGACGGTCTCGACGAGGTTGAGGTAAACGATCTGGTGGTCAACGCGCTCGCGGTTCATGTACAGGGCGCGCTTGAGGTCGTTCGACTTGATGCAACGGATGTAGTGCGGCTCGCACTGCTGGAGGGTGGAGATGAGATCACAGACGGCGCGCTTAAACTGGAAGCCTGCGGTCTCGGGCCGCTTCTTGTTGTTGAGCAGCTTGTCTGCATCGCGGAAGAGGTATGTGACGAGGCGGTGCTTGGAGCCGAGGCAGGCCTGGATGAGGTCGACATTGAGCTGGTCGCGGTTCTTCTCGAGGAAGAGTTCGGCCGAGTAAACGACCTGGCCGGCGTAGTGGTGGATGCGGAAGTCCGAGGGGCCGAGGTGGCGGTCACGCGACGACGAGGCGGTGTCAAAGTGGTCGTGCGTGCCGAACGAGTTGGTGAACTTGTCGACGAGGTCGCGCGGGGTCGACTGGCCGACGAGGCAAGCCTCGTCGAGAAGCGGGATGAGGCCGATGCGGCGCTGGCCCTCGATGAGCGAGATGATGGGCTGGTTGTCAAAGTAGTCGATTTCGGTCCACTCGATGCCCTCACGGAGGTACTCCTCCTGCTCGGAGCGGAGGACGTTGTTGATGAACAGCTGCTGGAGCTTCTCGTTGCAGTAGTTGATGCAGAACTGCTCAAACGAGTTGACCTCGAAAATCTCAAATCCGTAGATGTCGAGGACGCCGATGCGGACCTGCGAGTAGCCCGAGGTCACCTTGAGCTTGTCGTTGAGCCGCTCGACAACCCAACCAAAGACGCGGTGGTAGAGCTCCTTGGCCAGCGCGTCGCGGGTAAAGACGGCCTGCGCGAGGTCGAGCTGGACGGTGATCTCATTCTTGCGCGCACCAAAGCCGGTGGTGATGGTCCGGGTCGTGAGCGCCGCATTGAGCACTGCTGGCGAGATCTGCAGCAGCTTGGCGACGGCCGAGACTGCAGACTTGTCGACAATCTCGACGCAGTCGGTGTTGGTCTGCTGCGACTTGGCCACGTCCTCGCGGTACTGCACGTTGCCGAGGTGAAGGACGGCGGCGAGGATCTGAGTGACGTAGCCAAAGTCTGCGCGGGCCCAGCCAAGCGTCTGCATGGCCTGCACAACCTCGTTGTAGTCCTTACCGTCATTGATGGTGTTGACGGTGTAGCACGACGAGAGCGAGAGGTACTGGTACTGGCTCGGGTCTGCCACCAGGCCGAGCGACGAGAGGAGCGACGGCTGCGAGAGGATCTGGTAGAAGATGTGGAAAGAGCGCTCGCCGTCAGCCCGGGTCACCACCCGCGACTTTTCCAGCAGGTACTGTGAGATCTGCCCGCCGAGCGGGGTGCCGGCGTAGTCGAAATCAAGCTGCATGTACTTGCCGAACCGCGACGAGTTGTCGTTGCGCAGCGTCTTGGCGTTGCCAAACGCCTCCAGAATCGGGTTCGACTGCAGCAGCCGCTCCTTGATGGCGTCGGCCTCGGCAGACGCCGCAGAAACGTGCGCAATGTACCGCATGAAGATCTTCGACGCCTCGGTCTTCCCGGCTCCGGACTCGCCTGTGATGATCACGCATTGGTCGCGCTTCGAGTTGATCATCGACCGGAACGTGTCCTCGGCGAGAGCGTACACGTGCGGCTGCACCTCGTACATGAACTTGTTGCGATAGTCATCCATCGACACAGTCGCCACAGGCAGGTCGCGCTTGAACGGGTTAACCGACACGACTTGCTCGCCAACATTGGTCTGTCGGCGGGAGGGGGGTGAGTGGCGAGGTGGGGTGGAGAAAAAAAAAGCTGTCCAGCAGAGATTACACGTGAACAATGTGAAAGGCTCAACAAAATAAGGTCAAGCCGCCATCCGCACCTGCCCCGCGCGACCACCTTTGGCAAAGGCAGCAGACTGCAAACCAGGCCAACTAACATCCATTGCCCTTCTCCAGCAGAGGAAGGGAGGAGGAAGGGGAGGGGGGGGGGGAGGGAGGGAGGGGGAAAGGCGGTGTAGGCGAAAGGGCAGAAAAAATTGCCCCCTTCACCGTTATGCAGCCGGTCGGCAAAGCATTGAATGACGGGTGGGCGGAGGAGGCGAGGAGAGCGGGGGCGAGAGGGGGAGGTGGGGGGAGGGGGGGGGAGGGAGGGGGGAGAGAAGAGGGAGGGTGCGGTGGGAGGAGGAAGGAGGGGGGCGGGAGGGGAGGGAGAGGGGGGGAGGGTGCGGGGGGAGGGAGGGAAGGAGGAGGGACGGAGAGCGTGGGTGGTTGGCCGCTTGCTGGTCGCTGGGTGAGCTGCAAAATTGGGGAGGCAGTGCGGCGGGGGGAGGGAGGGGGAGGGGAAGGGGCAGGTGATGGTGGACAGGGAGGTATGGGGAGAGGGAGAGGGGAGAGGGGGGCGTACATAGATGAGACCCTTCTGGAAACGGAGCTCGAGGTTGTCCATGAAGCCACGGTGGGAGACATCGTCAAGGAGGGTGAAGTCGAACAGGCCCTCGCCCTCGCGGAACATGGAGGCGGTCATGGCCGGCGAATGGGTGGTGGTGCGACAAGTGGCAAGCATTGTGTACGGCAGTGGCTCAGAGGGGGGGCGAGCTTCAGATCAGAGTGTGGCAACTTTAGTCGAGCTTGGAGAGCGAGTTGCGGTAGAGGATGGGGTCGTTGGGGATGGACATGCAGCAGAGGGCGCAGGTGGCGGCGAGGAAGACGAGGAGGAGGAAGATCGAGGTCCAGAAGGCGGCCTGCCAGATGCCGGCGCGCGAGGTGTCGTACGTGGGCGTGGTCGAGTTTCCGAACGAGGTGGCGCGCGGAGCAAGGACGGTGGCGTGCGGCGCAGGGCTCGTCGCGCAGGCGATCGATGCCGGCGCCAGCTCGGCCGAGAGCGCCGACGCCGACGCGCAGAGCTGGTCGCGGGCGGCGGGCGGGAGCGAGCGGGAGACAAAGACGTTGGGAAGGGCCATGCCAAACGAGGCGCCCGAGGCCAGCGAGATGTCACCGACAACCTCGCGGGCGGCATCGGCGAACGCCGCAGTCACGCCGTACGCCGGAGTGGCGACCGTGAGCGCGGCAGCGGCGGCGGCGTCGCCGGAGGCAGCGGCAGCAAGGTCGGCCGAGGCTGCGGCGGCAAGATCGGCAAGCGCGGCGGCAAGGCCAGTCGAGAGCGGTGCGGCCGCGCCGTGGGCGTACTGCGCCTTGGCAAGGCCGGTGAGCGCGAGCGCAAAGACGTCGGGCGTGTCGTCGGCAAGGAGTGCGGCGAGAGCAGGGAGCTCGCCGGCAGCCAGAGCGCGGGTGAGGCCCGCGGCTGCTGACAGCTCGGCGGCGGCGAGCGCGACTGCGGGATCGTCACTAAAGCGGGCAACGAGGTCGGCGAGCGCGTGCGGGACCGGCCCAGCGAGGACCGCCGACGGAACGAGCGACTCGTCCGAG
>NW_013657646.1:354455-367898 GCF_000142905.1 Thecamonas trahens ATCC 50062
GGGGGGGGGGGGGAGCGGGCGTACCGCAGACTGCCACCGCGAGGAGGCATGCTGCTGTAAGAGCAGCTGCAAGGGTACGCAAGTTCATGCGCATGGTGATGGTGTGTATAAAGGCAACGGGGTGGAGCGGAGGGGTGGACGGTGGGGAGGGAGGAGAAAGGGGTGAGGGAGGGAGGGGGGGGGGGGGAAGATCGGAGAATATGGGTGTAGGTGGTGGTGATTGTGGCAGGTGGTGGACTGCCTGCGTGTTGTTGCATGGCTGCGTCATGGTGACGATCGGGCCAACCAGCACATCGTTGTCGCAGTACGGTACAGCAGACCGTGGCGCAAAAGTCGGGGCCTGGGCAGTTGCTCATCCTACGTGGCTACAGAACGAGGTTGCCCTCGCCGAGCTGGAGCTCAACGCCGTCGAGAACAAAGTCACAAGGTAAGGACGGCCCAACAAAAGAGAGTCGGCAAAGAGCCGTCGTCGACGGGACTGAGAGATGGCGTCCCATGCTCATCCAATGGGACAAGGGAGGCAGGCGCTCCTTGTCTCGCACAGCCGATCCGACCACCGGCGTAACCATGAGCGGGAAGGTGAGGGGAGCAGGGGGGGGGGGGGGACCCCGAGAAAAAATACAAATGCGAACCCACGCGGAGACCTCGTCCCCCTTTTCGCGGAGAAAAAACCAGCACAGCACGTGTCCATTGCAGCAACAGGGCAGCCAAGCAGACACGACTACGACAACAAAGCAAAGATGCCCGGCTGGTCCATTGACATGATTCTGCAGCTCTCGCCTGTGACAGCGACGTATGCGGCCGAGGACTATCCCGCTGTGGTCTCACTCATCGACGAGGTGCTTCTGTTGGAGGCCGAGGAGGAGGAGGACGAGGCACCTGACCTTCACGAGCAGATCGGCGGGCATCCTGGATGCCTTGTTCGAGGCATTCGCGGCACTTCGCTGCTTCGGATGGGCAAGTATCCGGAGGCCATAGCCCAGTTTGATGAGCTCGTCGCAAAGTGGAACGAGATGAAGGGGCCCGACGATGAGCACACGCTGCAAGCCCGTGGCGATGCGCTGCAGGCGAGGTCTGAGGGCGGCGACATCATGGCTGCCCACAACGGGTTCAAGGAGCTCGACTCGGCGTGGGACACCTGGGCCGATGATCACGCCGACGATGTGACTGAGGACAACCGGACGTTCTTTGAGTGGCGCATGCCGCTCGCAGAGAACATGCTCGCCCTCGGCGCCTGGTCCAACGTGCCGAAGCTGATGGAGAACATCCGCAACATGGCCGAGTACACTCCACTCACTCCCGACAACTCGCCGCAGCTCTTTCTTGTCATGGATCTGTACGAGGCCCGCGCCGCGGTCGCCGCCGGTGCCGACGGCGCCCTCGCCCGCCTCGACGCAGCCATGGCTGCTCTCGACGCGCTGGAGGAGATGCGCCAGTCGACGCGGAGCATGTACCTCCGCCTCGCCAAGATCGACAAGGCCACCGCCTTGATGGCTGCCGGCGACACCGCCGCTGCTGCCGAGCTGGCCGCTGCCGTCGTCGCCGACCGCGAGGCCCATGGCGTCGCCGGCGTCGCCGAGCACTTTGTTGCCCGCGCCATCGCCGCCGCGACCGGCGACTCGCCCGTCGACACCCTCACCGCTGTCATCGCCGATGCTGCTGCCGCCCTCCCTTCCCATCACCACTGCCTCCTCACCGCGCAGTATATGCTCGCCGACGCCACCGCCGCCGCTGGCGACGCGCAGGCCGCGCTGGCCCTCTTCCGCCAAGTCCGGGACGGCCGCCAGGCGGCCCTTGGCGAAGGCTCGCCGTACGTCTTCTTCGCCTCGCAGCGCGCCGCCGACATCATCGTCGCCCACGGCGACGCGTCTGGTGCCGAGGACCTCGACGACGCCCAGGACGCGCTCTCGCTCGCCCAAGCCATGCTCCGCGACAAGCTCGGTGACGACAGCCCGCACGTCGCTAGCATCGCCGCTTCGCTTGCTGCAGCCAAGACGGCAGGCAGCGGCAGCGAGTGAAGGAAAGCAGTAGCCAACAACAAACCTCACGTTGAACGTCCTGAATACGATCGGCCTCACTCCGCCCTGCGTTCCCGCCTCAGATGATGAGACGAGCTCGGGTGGCTGACCGACGCCACACCCACCACCGCCACGACCCGTTTTCGTGCACATGCAGGCCGCGTGTGATGGAGGCCCAGTACCGGTGCGGGCTGATCGAGCGTGTTGATGGCGGCGAAGGGGAGTGGCAGTGGCGGCGAGGAGGCGAATGAATTGGCGTTTGGCGCGGAGAGCCGGAGCCGTGCCGACAGCCGCAGCCACGACGTCGGCCAGTGGTGGAATACCCAGCTCCAGGCCCAGGCCCAGCCACGTGCCCTCTCTGGTGACGAACGGGAGGTCGGAGATGAGCGAGGTCGCCACGCCGCAGAAGCAGCCCATGTCTGCCCTCCCCCGCCGACCCCGGCAGCTGTCCTCACCACTGCCATGGTGACGACGGCGACGCCGACTCGTTCGCTGGCCACAGAGACAGACTCGCCAGTCCCGGACTTTTATCTCCAGCCGTCGCCGTATGCTGTTCGCTCACGCGGTCTCTCCGACTCGCCCATGTCAGCTTTGGGCCGCAGGGGAGATCCCAGTCTAGCTGCTCACCGCTCACCATCGCCAAGCCGATCGCCGCCGACTCGGTCGCCGTCCCTGGCCTCGCAGCGGCCATCGCCGTCACTCTCTCCGCCGCAAGCCTCGTCGCCAGGCGTCCCGCCGCCGCAGATGTACTCGAGCGCGTTTGTAGCCGAGCTGCAGGCGCGGTATGAGCGGCAGCTGGAGGACATGCGCGAGGCCGCGAGCCTGCTGGTGGCGGAGAAGGAAGCCGAGGTCGCGGCGGCGCGGCGCGAGGCGAGCAATGCCGCGGCTGCCCGCGATCCCGACGCAGTCGCTGCCGCGCATGACGAGGTGCTCGCGCAGGTTGAGGCGAGCAATGAGGCGCACATGGTCCGCGAGGCCGGACTCGCCGAGCTCGCGCAAGCACGGGCGGAGGCCAAGGCCGACGTCGCTCGGCTGAAGGAGGAGCATGCACGCAAGCTTGCCGAGACCCGCGAGTGGTATGTGCAGCAGGTCCGGGACGCCGAGTCGGCGCGCGAAAAGGCGATGCAGGCGCTCGCCGCCGAGCGCGCTGCCGCAGGCTCGGGCACGGCCGCGGCCGTGGAGACCGTCAAGGCCGAGGCCCACTCGGTCATTCTCGAACTCCGCAACACGCTCGCCGCCGAGTCACAGGCGCTGGTGGAGGCGCGCGCCGCGCTCGACTCGGCCAACGCCTCCCGCAAGGCCGAGCTCCGCGTCCTCCGTAGCAAGTTTGACGAGTGCCTCCGCGTCCTCCAGATGAAGGAGGCTCAGTTCGAGGCTGCGCTCGCCCGTGCGGCCGAAGAGGCGCATCTTCGGGTGTCTGAGCTGGAGGACAAGCTCGCCGCCCGCGAGCGCGATGCAGAGCGCGCCGACGAGCTCCACGCCGCGCAGATCGCGTCTTACGCCACCAAGCTCGAGCGCTCGCAGGCTGCATTTTCAGACATGGAGCGCAGGCATGCCTCGCAGCTTGCGGCCGCCACCACAGAGCTCGACCGCCTCCGCACCCACTATGAGTCGGTTGCCGCCGAAGGCTCGACTGCCGTCGAGCGCGCCCGCGAGGCCGACTTTACCATCCGCAAGCTCCGCGACGAGAACGAGCTTCTCCTTGCCGAACTTGAGCTCAACGCCGCTGACGTCGAGCGGCTGCGCCAGGAGAACGCCCGCCTCGCCACTGAGCTTGAACGCATGGACTCGATGGTGTACGGCTCGGGCAAGAGCTCGCGCCGCGCCCGCTCTGGCACCGCCAAGCGCAAGGCTGGTCGTCGGTAATGAACCGCCACGGCACGCAGTCAAAGGCGCGGCCGTGCGCGATACGATGCGCTTTGGCTTGAGGTGATCAACTGACAATACAACACGTGGGATGGCTTGGGATGGGGCGGTGGGGTGGTGGGGTGGAGAGGTGGAAGCATTTGATCACTCATTGCTGATCGCATAAATTCCCACAGTCTATGGATGGTGTTCCATAGGGAGTTTACTTGTGACCTGGGGATTTTTCAACTTGTGATCGCTACGATGGGCTCATGGATAGATGGCACATTGTCCCGCAACCGCTAATCCTCCATCGATATGCTTGTTGCGAGGCGGCGATGTGCCGTGGCCGACACTTGCGTGCGTGTGGCGACGAGGTAGCGGCGGCGCGTATTTTTTGTGACAGTTGTCCAGCAGGGGCCTCGGCCAGCTCAACTTTTCCCAAGAAGCAGAGTGTGAGAGGACGGCCACATCGTCTCCCTTCTCGGTGCTCTTTCGAGTCGGGCACGATGGAGCACGAGCTGGTGCGGTAGACGGTGATGCCTGATCGCCCACAGCGGTGGACGCCACAGTGGGTGTTGCAGCGGTACTACTAAATTTCTTACTATCACCCACTGCTCCCCGTTTTACACGCCCAGGCGTGTACGTACCCCTTGCTCCGACGAGAGCCTGCGAGCGACAAGCCGCAATGACGACGCCGTCTGCCGCAGCGGCCACCACCGCACTCTACCCTACACTCCTAGTACGCCCTCGTCCACCTCCTGTTCATTTCACCACCCCCCACCCTCACCATTACATTCTCCTCCCCCTTCCCACGCTAACCCCATGCACCCCACGCACCCCCGCTATTAAGCCTTGCCCGCACGTGCGAGTTGGCCATGGCTAGCCCCTCGTGCCGGTTGCCGCCACCACCACCAACTCACATGTGCGACTTGGTCACTCCCCGCAACCCCCTCCCCCCGCAACCCCCGCCCCTCGCACACACATTGCCTCCCCCCCCCCCCCCCCCCCTTGCCTGTGGCACAGAGTGGCCATTCCGCAGGTAGTGGGTACGGACCATACGGTGGTGTAGCAGTGGGAGAACGTGAGCAACCGTGGTTGGCACTCGAGGCGCAGCATCCGTTCAGCACACCCACAACAACAACCACAACCACAACCACATCAACATCATCATCGTCATCATCACTGACAACAGCGTCGTTGTTGACTTCAAGCTCGACAAAGGCAGCAGCAGCGGCGGCGACATCAGCAGCATTGACAAGAAACATGCTTGATCTCTCGGCGCAGAATGGATGGGCCATTGGCTTTGCTCATCTTGACTCGACCTCGCTCGAGCCCATGTCGATGACTGGCGGCTTTGGCTCGAACTCGGGCACGGCTGGCGGAAACGGAGCTGGCAACCATAACCAGGGCCATCTCTCGGCAGATGACATGATGGACGGTTTCACGCTGGTGGACATTGTCAATCAGGCGCCGGTTGCGTTTGACTTTCGCACCCGGTCGATCCGGCTCTCGCCGCCGCCAGCCGAGGCCGGCTCGAGAGTCATCGACGACGAGCCGTTTGAGCTCATCGACTTTGTGCCCAAGCTCGAGCAGGGCATCGAGGGCCTGACCATGCTCTCGGCAGGCTCGCACCACGAGGGGCAGGCAGCGGCGACACCGACGTCAGGGGTGCCTGTCGGGCTTGCCGGCATGAGCGCGGCTCCCGCTCTGCAGGCGGCGCCGATGCACGTCGCAGCGGCGGCGCCAATCGTGCCCTTGGAGCTTGGCGTCGCGGGCGGGAGCTCGCGCAAGCGCAAGCGCAAGCGATCGTCGAGCAAGCCGACAACACCACAGAGCGTTGACGCGACCCGGGCACGCGTGCGCGCTGCTGCGTCGCAGGTTCCGGGCGTCACTTTTGTGCCCGACGAGATGCCGGAGCTTGACGTTGCGCTCGCATCGTCCACCTCGCTCGCCAACGTCCGCATCTGCACAAGCGACCTCTCCAAGAAGGACGCCGACAAGTTGCGCAAAAAGAAGCATAACGACGTCGAAAAGCAGCGCCGCGTCCGTGAACGCATCGTCATGTCCAAGCTCACTGACCTTGTCAGACCGTTCCTAGGCCTCAACCCCACCGCCAAGCCCATCAAGCTTGACGTCCTTGAAGGCGCCGCAGACTTTATCGAGCAACTACTTTGCGAGCTACCACCGGCCAAGCGGGCACATCTCCTTCAGTAAGCCACAGCAGCCACAGCAACAGCAGCAGGTTTATGACGTGGAGCAGTACACTTGCCGATGTGCGCGCTGCCCGCCATGCATCCCCACCAACCGTCCTTACGACCCCGTTCATGCGCGGTCCCCCTTGCAAGTTAAAAAATAGGAAAAATGACCCAGTCCAGGCACCCACCCAGCCAGCCACCTGATCAGCATGTGCGTGCTACCGCCACGCAACAGCGTGACCTACCCCCTCCCCTTCCTCCTCCCCTGCGACGACGGCGACGGGCACCAGTCACACCCCTCGCAGCTCACGCTTATCAACAAGAACAGCCGTGGGAGCATGAACATGGGTACCTCCACTGTACTTGTGACACTGAGCATGGTCCTCGTCATGGCTAGCCTCGCCTCGGGACATATCTGTGCTCTGCACCCGGTCCAGCGTGGCGGTGCCAACGTGAGCATTCCTGGGGATCCGAGCTGCTACAAGCGGACAGCTCCGTGTGGTGCGACGAGTCATGGCCCACCTTCGGCTACGTATGCACCGGGTTCTATTGTCGAGGTCAACTTCCAGCAGGCGCTCAATCATTGGTACTACGAGAAGCCCGGCCATCTGGATGTGGCCATCGCCAGCGGCAACTCGCCGTCAGACTCGGCCTTTACCGTCATCGGCACCCTGCCTGACTTTCCTGCTCATGATCAGGTGTGGCAGACCAACTTTACCATGTCGGTCACCATTCCGGCGAGTATGTCTCCAGGCGCTGCGGTGATGCGGTTCCGGTATGTGGCGAACAACCCGGACGAGGCTGTCAAGGGCAATCCGGACGCCATCTTCTACAACTGCGCCGATGTGCTCATCTCAGCTGCTGCGGGCAAGACCCAGGCCCCGGCTGCTGACGCCCGTCTGGCGGAGCTCCTTGCCGACGGTCAGCCTCTGGCGAGCACCGCGACGCCTACTGGATGCGAGGCGCCGAAGCAATTTGAGGGCGTCTCGATCCAGGCCGAGGGCACCGGCGCCATTCTCCGCCGCGCCTACGCCTATGACGCGGTCAACCAGCGGGTCTTTGTCGATCGCCGCGGCACCATTGCCTCGGACAGCAACATTGTGCGTGAGGCAACGTGGACCGACTACCACGCCATGAAGCAGTGGGTCCTCTTTGAGTACGCCGACTCGACCCCGTCGGTCTGCGAGCTCTACGGACCCGATGCCTTTTACGCGTGGACATACGGCGACAAGCCCGAGTCGGCCGGGCAGACGTTTGAGGAGCAGGTTCCGGTCGGCGCCTCGCTCGCCAACGTCTGGTCCAACGGGGTCTTCTGGTGGGCCTCCGAGGCCGAGTCCTGCCTTCCGGTGTGGAAGTACCACCTCAATGGCGCGATGGAGCTCTTCACCAACACTTCGATCGGCATTGCCGACCCCTCGGTCTTTGACATCCCGTCCATCTGCAACGGTCTCGTTCAGATGAAGCGGTGCTCGTGAGGCCCCGGGTTTCTTCACCCACCTCCCCCTCTCCTACGCCGGTACAAACCCCCGATTTTCCCGCCTTCCCAGCCAGCCACACACCATCACCCCCCCCCCCCCCCCCCGTCCACCCACTTCATGGACATGGCAAGCATGTCAACCAGCAATCTGATGAGTGGAGTGCACCTGGCGGGACTGTCGAACCAGGGCGCCACGTGTTACCTCAATGCCCTCCTCCAAATCCTGTACCATACCCCACCGCTGCGGAATGGGGTGCTCAGCCTCTCGCTCGAAGACATGGGTCACACCTCGAGTGAGTACCTGGAATGGCTACTCTCGAACGATGCAGAGGTGTGGCAGGCAAAGTATGGATCGCTGACGGAGGAAGAGGTCAAGGCTGAGAAGAATGGTGTCGGCGGCAAGGAGATCAAGTCTGGCGAGGACGCTCTTGATCTGGCCGCCGCTATCGCCGACTCTGAGCCTGTCATGGCAGAGGTGCTGGCCATGGGCCTCGGGCTAGATCCCGAGCTGGTGGTGTACTGTGTGGCAAAGCATGTACAGAATGCTGCCATTGCTTCGGCTTGCGAAGAGTCGTACGACTTGTTTGCCCTCGGCGGCGCGGATGACTCGAGCGATGACGGCTCCGACGGGCTCGATGCTGCCGAGCTGACTGCACAGTCGCTGCTGGACATGTGTCTGGATACCGAGTACGCCGAAGAGTACGCCGAGGATGTGGCGGATGGGCGCTGGGTCGATCCGCGGACGGTGGCGCCGGTGTTTGTGGCCGGAAGTGGGAGCGCCGAGCCCGAGAAAGCCAAGTTCGTGCCGCCACCTCCGGCACCAGACCGTATCCGGACCATCCCGTTTGCGCTCCAGCGGCTCTTTGCCGCGCTCTCGCTCCACACCGCAGTGTCGGGCGGGCATGGCGCAGTGACGACCCACTTTCTCACCGCGGCCTTTGGCTTCTCAGGGCGCGATGCCGGGGTCCAGCACGACATTGCCGAGCTGACGCGGCTGCTACTGGATGTACTCCAGCGGCAGCTGGTAGGCAGCGCCATCGAGGGCCTTGTGCCTGGGCTCTATCGCGGCGTGGCAAGTCGGCGCATCTCATGCCTGACCTGCGGCGGATCGCGGTCGACGGAGCAGCCGTTCCTCGACCTCTCGCTTCCGACCGCGGGGGCAGCATCGCTCGACGCCGCCCTGCTTCAGTGGGGCATGCCCGAGCTGATGGACGGGGCCAATGCTGTGAGCTGCGAGGCGTGCGACTCGCGCCAGCCGTCGACCATCCGCAACGTCCTCACTCTGCTTCCGCCCGTCCTCACCATCACCCTCAACCGCTACGCCTGGACCGAGTCTGGCCGCGTCAAGCTCAACGATCCGTTTGCCTTTCCGCTCACGCTTGATATGGCGGCTCTGCTGGACGGCGAGAGCCTTGCGCCCGACGACTCGCTGCGAGCTGCAGCCGCCGAGCTTGCGGCGACTGGGAGCAGGTCAGAGACGAGCAGCACTCGAGCAAGCGCCGGCGCGGGCGGTGATGACGGCGATGACTTTGCCTTTTCGTCGTTTGGCCTCTTCTCCGACCCGGCGCCTGTGGCGAGCCCTGAGCCTGACACTGCCGGCGAGCTCTTTGTCTCGCGGCTTGGCGACGCTGCTCGTGGCGGCTCGCCTGCCGAGTACGAGCTGTTTGGCGTGGTCCTCCACGCCGGCGGCGCCCACGGCGGCCACTACCACGCGCTCATCCGTGACGCCGAGTCTGGACAGTGGTTTGACTTTAACGACGCGTCGGTCAAGCCCATGCCGCTGGGACAGCTGGTGCGGTCGTACGGGGTCTCGGGCTCGTCGCGCGAGTCGGCGTACATGCTGTTCTACGCCGCGAGGCTTCCGGACGGGAGCCTAGCGATTGACGTACCGATCATCGACCCGGCGCCTGCACCTACCGCCATTGAGGCACATCTCTCGTTCTGGCGGAAGCACCTACGAGCTGCGGCAAGCGCGGCTGCGGCGCGCGAGGCCGCGGAGCGTGCGGCTCGTGGCGAGCGTGCGGCTGCCGCCGTAGCCGCCCGAAGCTCGCGCGAGGCCACTGCAGCGGCACTGCCGATGCGGCCGGCGATGCGTGTCGTTGAGCGGACGCCACATACGCTCTGCTTTCTGGTCTACGACGCCGAGTCGGGCGCCATGCTGCCCCCTGTTGTCGCTGACGCGCACAGCCTCGTCGGCTCGCTGGTACAGGACGGCGGCTGGGCGTTTGTGGGCGCGCTTGTACCGTCGCTGGCCGGCGGCATTGTTGCAGCTGCCACTGATGCAGTCATCGACACGACTTTGTGCGTGGGCGAGTGGCGGCTGGCTGCGCTCGCCGAGTTTGGTCTGCACGCAAGCATCGGGTGCGCGCTGGCGCATGTGGGTGCGCTTGTTGTGGCTCCAACCGTCACCGACGGCACACCGTGCTTTGCCGCTGTACCGCAGCTGGCAGCGCGGCGGACGGAGGTGACTGTCTTTGCGGCCGGCAACGGGTTCCGGCTGGCGATGCCGTGCATGCTCTCGATGCACACGCTCAAGTCGCTGATTGTGGGCTGGCTCAACGACGAGCTCGAGCTCGGACTCTCGCCGCATGCGGTCGGCATTTACGCTTGCAGCACAACTGCAGCACCAGGCTACTCGGTGGCATGGGCGCTAGAGAGCGGGTCGGATCCGCTGGGCGTGGCGCCAGCGCTCGAGGCTCGCGGCGGCGCAGTTGAGCTCGTCCTGCCGCTGCTGGCTGACGGCGTGTTTGTGGCCGAGCTCGATGACGTCGACGAGCCGCTGGAGATCCGGGTGGTGGCGCGAAGCGCGGCAAGCCGTGCCAGCGTGTCGCGCACCGAGCTGGAGGGGGCGATGACGCTGACGCTCTCGTCGATGACGCCGCTGCAGGAGGCGATGTCAAGAGTGGCGGGCGCAGGCGCAACAGACCTGCCCTCGTTTGTGCTCCGACCGACCGACGCGGGCCTGGTTCCGAGGCCAGACCGCGAAGTGTTCGTGTCGCGAACGCGGGCACTCTCGATGTACCACATCCGGCCTCACACTGTGCTTGTGGCGGAGCCAGGTCGTATTGTGGCGCTCGGCCAGATCACGGTCAATGTGGTGCAGTACGCGGGCTATCCCAGCAGCGAGGGCGGGATTCTCGCGTTTTTCTCACCGGCATACTACACCGAGAGCATGGACGCGCGCGCCAAGGACCTGTTCTCGCCGGCTGCCTCGGTCTCGATCGGAGCCACGGCGACGGTTGACGCGCTTTATGATGCTGTGGCGAGCGCACTCTCGGTCGGACCCAACGAGATCCGGCTGTGGGCAACCGGGGCGCGGCTCAAGGGCGGCTCGACCGGAAACCTCAAGACGGTCGGCATCCGCGACGGCAGCGTTGTGGTGGCACAGGTCGGCGTCGCGCAGACGGCTGGGTCCGACGTCATCCTCCCTCTCTACGAGCGGAGCGGAACCGACACGGTGCACTTTACCTTTGCCCGTGAGCTTGTTGTTGCCCGTGACGCGGCCAGCGGCGCCATACTCGCATCCGTCGTCGAGAGCGTCATCGACAGTGCTGCATCTGGCTGCCGCCTCGCCAAGTACGACCAGTATGCCAACACATGGGCTACGATCCGCAAAGCCGACGTGTCCGAGTGCGAGCCTGTCTTTGCTAACGACGGCGATGTTGTCGTCTACGACGGGCCGAGCCTCGGCGCCGGCATCGGGGACGACGCAGAGCCAACGGTCCCGCTCCCGCAGCGGGTCCTCCGCTCGAAGAGCGGCTACGTGTTCCACGACATGCTCGCGCTGCCGACCTATCGTGAAGAAGCCGTCTTGCGCATTGATGCTGGCGGCTGGTGAATGAACACTGTTGAGTACTTGGAACCGCTTGTTTGCCGCATCAGGCTTTTGGCGCGACTTTGTTCCAGCACCGCCTCACGGGGGCATGCCCTCGCCAAGGCCGTAGCGCACGATTTACGCACGGAAATCATCCCAAAGTAAGGAAGGCTATGTAGTACTAGTTGGGGACACGTTTTGCTTGACAAGGAGTCTTGTATGACTCTTGAGTCTCTTCTACGGGGAGGGGGGGGAGGTGCGTGTGCGAGGGTGGATGGGAAAAATGAGTGTTCGTCCATCGAAGGTTCCGGGCTGTGAAGGCTCACCAAGGCCGTTGATGGGCTAGAAGGCCGATGTGAGCAAAGCGATGAAGACGGGCTTACGAAACATGTTAGAGATACTCCGCGGTAGGATTGGATGGTGTGTATCTGGTGTGCATGATGGCGTGGGGCGTTGCAGACGGCGCGTGGGTCTACGGGCGCGGGGATGGCTGTGGGATGGTAACCGTCGCTTTTTCTTCGCCAATTTTTTGGGGGCTGGCCGCCATAAAACTCGGCTCGTTTTTGCGGTTGCGAGTCGAAGTCTTGTTTTCCGTACCCCTCTCGAAAACTATCATCATGAAGATTGTCGCTTTCCTGGCCATCCTTGCCATCACTTTCGCCATCGCTTCGGCGCACTTCTCCATCTCTTCGGTCTCGACCACCGCGACCGGCACTGAGACTGTCGGCGTACGTTCCACTTTATGTGTTCCTCTTGCACTCCCTCGAGTCTCTAGTTGTCTTTGAGCTTCTCCGTCCCCCCCCCCCCAGAACGTTGCATCGTCTCGGGTCGGTCGTTTTTCTGGATGGCGAGATTTTTTGGGGTCGGTCGCCTTGGGCTGCTCTGACCGCCTCTGTCGCCGTTCCTCCCCCCCCCCCTCCTATCGATTACCTTTCCCCTTCATCCACCCTCTTAGCCAACACCTGCAGTCCGTGCTCTTTGTGGACGCACAACTGTATTGGCTGCATTGCAGCTTGGCTTTGTCTTGCTCCCCTTGCGGCTCAGCAAATCAGGGTGTCGGGCCAACGGCTGACAAACGTTGCAACCATTTTCGCGCCAGCTTTTTTTCCCATCCCCCCTTCTCGCCTTCCACTCACCATGCACACCTCCATCCTCCTCTTGCAACCTACAGCTCCGTGGCGGCGGCGACATCGGCTCCGGCGGCAACACCGACTTCTGCGGTGTTGGCGCTGCTGCCAACGTCTCGACCACCCGCTTCTCCATCGGCGCCGGTGCCACTGCTTACGTCAAGGGTACTGTCGCTAACTCGCACGGTAACGCCACCTTCACTGCTCAGGCTGCCCAGGGTGCTTCCCCGACCTTCAACGCCCAGTCCGATGTTATCTACACCGGCACCATGACCTACACCTCCGGCCAGGCTTTCTCGGCTGACGTCGTGATCCCGACCTCCATCTCTGGTGACGCCACCGTCCAGATCAAGATGGCCACCAGCCTTCCCCCGCAGACCAGCTACTACCAGTGCGTTGACGCCACCGTCACCGCCGCTGTCTCGACTGGCTCGTCCTCGGCTGCCGCCACCGCTGCCCCGACTGCCATGATCGCCGCTGTTGTCGCGATTGTTGCTTTCGTTGCCGCCCTCCTCTAAGTGGATCTGCAACTGCTAAGGTTTTTCCCTTGCACAGGAACGCTCGTTTGCTCTTGTGCGAATGAAATAATCCGCGGTCCTGAAAGAACAAAGACCAGTTCATTTTCCGACCTCCGCCACCCCCCCCCCCCCCCCTCCCCACCCCCTTCCCCCTCTCTCTCCTCTTGCCATTTCTGCTCATCTCTTCCCCTACCCTTCCATGCCGTGCTGTGGCCACAGATATCCAGCCGCCTCTCTCTCCCACCACCAGACCATTCAAATTCATCAGCGGTGACATGGTGGTGGCATGGTGGCATGGTGGCACGTTGCCGGCAACCGAGTCGCCGTTTCGGCCCCAGCCGCCAACCGCCACCGACCGCCACCGACCGCCACCAACCCCTTCCTCTCACCACCCCCCACCCCACCTCACCCCACCTCACCCCACCCCATCCCCCCCCCCCCCCCGG
>NW_013657646.1:368318-371913 GCF_000142905.1 Thecamonas trahens ATCC 50062
TCACCCCTTCCCTACCTAACCCCAACCCCCCAACCCCCACCCTACCCTACCCCTACCCTACCCACCCCACCCCACCCCCCCCACCCCCCCCCCCCCACCCCCCACCACACACACACTTGTCCATGTCAGCGCAGGGAAGCGGGAGCGCGTCCGAGGCGCTGTTGGACCTCTACGCGGCGCGGTGCAAGGACACTCACGCGACGTTCAAGCGTGACGACGCAGCGCATTGGCGGGAGATGATGTTCAAGCGACTGGGCGGTGCGGTGTGCAACCTCCGTGGGCAGCTGCTTGGCGTTCACTCGGCGATGGTTCTGGCCAAAGTCTTCCGCAATGCAGAGTATGCCGCCATGGACTTGTACGGCAACGTCCTCCGCGATGCCGGCACGGCCTCCATCTGCAAGCTCGTGCTGGACAACCCGAGGATCCGCGAGCTCAATCTTGGCTGCAACGACCTGACCGACAAGTCGGGGAGGGCTATTGTGGACATGCTCAAAAAGTCGACCTCGCTGCGGGTCCTGCACCTCGGCCGCGAGCCGAGCCACTACCACGACAACAACCTGACGGCGGCCACAGGCATCGAGCTCGCTGCTGTCCTCGCCGACGGCAACTCGTCGCTCACGGCGCTGACGCTCAACGGCAATGCCATCGGCGTTGGGCCGGACGGCCTCTCTGCCATCGAGGAGATCGGAAACATGCTGGTCTCGACCACCAGCCTCGCCACGCTGCACTTGGCTGAGAACGGTGTGTCTGTCCAGGGCGGACTGGTTCTTGCTCAGGCCTGCTCGCGCAACAAGTCGCTAGCGGAGCTGGACTTGCACGGCAACGCGTTTTCGCCCGACGTCGGCCTCGCGCTCGCGAATGTGCTGGCGACAAACACGACGCTCGCGGTACTCGACCTGGCGCGGTCAGGCATCGGCACCCGCGGCGGAGTGGCGCTTGCTGCGGCGCTCCGCGACAACGAGGCCCTGGTCTCGATCAAGGTCGCCGGCAACGACATTGGCGACGAGGGCGCCCAGGCATTTGCAGTTGCGCTCTCGGAGAACGACACGCTCACCATGCTCGACGTGGCCGACAACGGGATCCGAGTTGAGGGGGGGTGCGCTTGCGTCTGCGCTCGCTATCAATCCAGTCCTCATCTCGCTCAATCTTGCGGGCAACGGCATTGCCGACGCGACGGCAGAGCCGCTTGCGGCCTCGCTCGCGCAGCACCCGTCGCTCACCAAGCTCAACCTCAACTCGACCAAGATTTCGGACGTGGGTGGCGTGCTTCTTGCGCAGGCGCTTGCCGATAACCGAGTCCTCAAGACGCTCATGCTCAACGACAACTTTCTCTCCGAGACGGCCGGGCAGGAGATGGCGGCGGCGTTTAGCTCGAACGCGTCGATCACCAAGCTGGTGCTCTCGGGCAACCAGATTAACCACAACACGATTCTGGCGTTCCGCCGGCTGTGCGAGCGCAACCGGTCAGACATCAAGGCCACCCAAGTCCGCCCGCTCAAAAACGAGGTCATCCGGCTGCTCGGCCAGCAAGAACGACTGTGGGATGCCCAAAAGCAACTCAAGGCGCTGCAGGACGAGCGGGTCGGGCTCCAGCAGGAGATTCGGACCATCGAAGCCGACATGGCGTCGCTCAAAGCCGACGAGGACATGGCGGTCAAGATGCTTCAGAAGCAAATTGACCAGCAGAACGCCATCCTCAAGGAGGTCTCCGAGTCGGTGGCCGAGAAGGAGGCTGAGATTGCGTCGATCGACGACGAGTACGCTGTCAAGATCAACGCCGTCCAGTCGGACCTTGACGAGACGCTTGCCCGCAAGGAAAAGCTGACAACCGAGCTGGCAACGGCCGAGGCGGACGTTGCCGCGGCAAAGACCAAGCTTGTCGACGACGTCGCCGCCATTAAGCAGGCGATCGAGGATGCCAAGGCCGCACGCGCTGCCGCGCTCGAGGCCGCCGACGCCGCTGTCGCGCAGGCGCAAGAGTGGAAGGACGCACAGGCCAAGGAGCTCGAGGAAGCGCTTGCGGCCGAGGCTGCTGCTGCCGCCGAAAAAGCCGACAAGAAGGAGCGCAAGAAGCGTGCTAAGAAGGACGCCAAGGCCAAGCGTCTGGCAGAGAAGAAGAAGGCCAAGGAGGAGGCCAAGCGCAAGGCCGCCGAGGCCGCCGCCCGCGCCGCCGCCGAGCGCAAGGCCAAGGAGGCCGGCGCCGAGCTCTCGGAACGCGAGGTGCTTGAGACAAGAGTCGACGAGCTGCTCGGGCTCAAGTAACACGTAACGGTACGCTCACCCTACCGCGCTGTTGCGCCCCCTCATCGTCGTGGTGCTGCCTTTGGTCGAATCTGTCCACTCGGTACCTTTACGGACTAAAACACAGCTCACTTGACTACGCAGCCGGGCGCTTGATGACAAGCGCCGACGCACCGCCGCCGCCGTTGCAGATGCCGGCAATGCCGACCGACTTGCCCTCGCGAATCAGGGCGTTGAGCAGGGTGACGACGATGCGAGCGCCGGAGCAGCCGAGCGGGTGGCCGATGGAGACGGCGCCACCGTAGATGTTGACCTTGGCGTCGTCGAGGCCGAGCAGGGCCATGTTGGCGAGGGCAACGACGGCAAAGGCCTCGTTGATCTCGACAAGGTCGGCGTCGGCGAGCTCGATGCCGGCTCGCTTGCAGGCGACCGGGATGGCATGGGCCGGTGAGGTGGTAAACTTGGCCGGATCCTGCGAAGCGTCGCCCATGCCCTCGATGGTAGCGTAAACGGTGAGGCCGAGCTCGGCGGCCTTGGCCTCCGAGGCGAGGATGACAGCGGCGGCACCGTCTGAGATGGTCGAGGCGTTGCCGGCGGTCACGGTGCCGTCGCGCTTGAAGACGGTGCGGAGCGAGGGGAACTTGGCCGGGTTGAACCGGGCCGGCTCGTCATCGGCGTCGACCACGGTCTCGCCCTTGCGCGACTTGATGACGACCGGCACAATCTCGTCGGCAAAGACCCCGCGTCGGCAGCCGCGCGGGCACGCTCGTACGACTGGATGGCGTAGGCGTCCTGCTCCTCACGCGAGATGCCGTGCTCCTCGGCGCACTCCTCGGCGAGGCAGCCCATGGCCTGATCGCCATACGGATCCGTGAGCCCGTCCGACGCACACGAATCGCGGAGCTCCGAGTTGCCGTAGCGGAGGCCGCCCCGGGTCGCGGCAGGGAGGAGGAACGGCGCGCCGGTCATCGACTCCATGCCGCCGGCCACCACCAGATCGGACTGGCCGATGAGAATGGATGCAGCCGCCACGTGGATGGCCTTCATGCCCGACGAGCAGACCTTGTTGACAGAGGTGCACGGGACAGACGGCAGGATGCCGGCCTTGAGCGCAGCCTGCTTGGCAGGCGCCTGACCCACACCCGCCGAGAGCACATGGCCCATGTACACCTCCTGCACGGCCTCGGCCGCCACACCAGCACGCTCGAGTGCACCCTTGATCGCCACCGCCCCGAGCTCGGGAGCCGTCTGGGACGCAAGCGAGCCCGAAAGCCCGCCCATCGCCGTCCGGGCGTAACCCACGATGCAGACTGTGAAGGGGGGGGGGTGAGTGGGGCGGGGGAAGAGAGGAGAA
>NW_013657646.1:372234-378080 GCF_000142905.1 Thecamonas trahens ATCC 50062
GGGGGGGAAGAAGGGGGCTTACCCTTGTTGGAAGCCATTTGTGTGGTGGAGTACTGTAGTGGATGTAGCAAAGTGTTGGTGTTGGTGGTGGTGGTGGAGGTGGAGGAGGAGGAGGAGGTGGTGTGTGTGGGGGGGGGGTGGGGGTGGGGGTGGTGGTGGTGGGGTTGTTCGGTTGGGTCGCATTGTCCGCAGGTGGCCACGTCACGACGCCAGGTGCACACCGGGATTCAGACGCGGGACATGACGGGGCGGGAAGGACTAAGATTTGGGCTTTACCGCGGGCGATGCTTGCGGATGAGGTTGAGGGCGGTGAGAGTGGCGCGTTGGTTGCCGGAACGGATCTTGTTGACGAGGACAGGAATCGAGGCGTAGCCGGTGAGCAATGGCACACCGATGCCGGAGAGATAGTCGACGGCGGCCGAGATGTTGGCGTAGTACTCGGCGTCAGTCGAGGGCGCGGCAAAGAACTGAAAGACCTGCGACTTGACAAATGTCGGGTAACAGAACTGGACCACGAGGTTGAGCACAACGCCCGAGGTGTAGTCCGAGGCCGGATCGTCGACCCGCAGGCTGGGCTTGCCCATCGAGATGAACAGCTTGTTGGTCCACTTGGTCATGACCAGCATGGCCTGCGCCTCGACCTGCCGAGCTGCAGCGGCGGCGGCGGTTGCGTCGTCGTCCGAGTCGTCGTCTGACGAGGAATCGTCGTTGTCGGCCGGAGTCGGGGCCGGGGCTGGAGCCGGAGCAGGCGCAGCGCTGTTGGACGGCGACGACGGCGCGGGAGACGGCGACGATGGTGACGCCAGCGGCGAGGCCTCGACCGGCGTGCGGACGACAAAGAGGCGGGTCGAGTCCTCAAACGAGGCAAACTCAAACGGGGCAAAGATGCCATGGTCCATCAAGCTCTGGCAGTAGAGGGTGACAGCGCGGCGGTCGGGCGTCTTGAACCTGCCCACAAAGTAGTTGACAGCGTCCATGCCGCGGAAGAGCCGGTGCTGCTTGACCGACAGCGTCTCGTCACGAAACGTGACTGAGAGACGCATCTTGTCGATGAGGCGGAAGAGCTTGTCGCCAGCGGGAATGCCATCCTCGTGGAGGGTGTAGAGGGTGACCCGGTCGTCGCGCATGGCGAGCGGCTGCCCATTGGGCGCGGCTTCGACGGCGCGGAAGACACCACGCGCGAGCAGAACGTTGGCGACCGAGGCTGCTGCCGCTCGGTCGTTGTTGGGTCGGAGCGAAGCTAGGAAAGAGATCATGGCAAAACCGTTGAAGACGTCGTGGCAGGTGCGATGGATGGTCTTGGTGTAGAGGTTGAGCGACGAGACAAAGGCGTCAAAGGCAGCGGCGTCCCACACCGTCTCCGCCGCCGATCTCGGCACGCCGCCGGCCGACAGCGGGCGGTGGGTCGGATTGCCAGGGCGGACGCCTGGACCGAGCCGGTTGCGCATGTCCGGGCGGGAGGCCGGTGGCGGAGTGGATGATGAAGGCGACGACGAAGCACCGGGTGCATCGGAAGCGGAGGGCTCGTTCGCGCCGAGAGCCACCAGGTCGTCAATCGAGCCGACAACGTCGTTCTCGGCGTTGCGCTTAGCGCGGGCCTTCAGCGCGCGTGCGCGGGCCGACGAGAGCGATGCGTGCCGGGCCATGCTCTTGGTTCGCAGCTTGCGGTCCATTTCCTGGGCGTCGGCGTAAAACTCGGCGTTGGAGTGAAGAGACGCGGTCTCAAGCGCAAGCTCGGGTGCGCCCGTCTCGACCGAGTAGCCAGCAAACTGAGGCGCGATGGCGGTGACGGCAGCAACGGCATTGTCGAGCACATCCGGCGACGGCGGCGGATTCTCGACAAGCAGAGCGATGGTGTCAATGGTGGCAACAAGGTCGGGCAGGACGGCACGCGTCTCACCGGGCGCCGGGCTGTCGGTGGCAGCATCGGCGGCGATGCCGTCACGGCAGCGAAAAAAGTGCTGGTGGAGGAGGGCGAGCTCGCGCTCGAGGTCGATGCTGTCGGGCGTACACCGCTCGAGCGCATGGGTATCAACGATGCGCGGCGCCGAGTCTGGAATGGAGGCAACGGCGTTGAGGAACTGGCGCATCTCATCCATGCGGCCCTCGATGAGCTCGTTCATCGGCGCCATGTACGGCTCCTTGGGACCAAAGGTCATGAGGTTGGCCAGGTTCTGCAGAGTCTTGGCCACAAGGGTGAGCGAGCGCGCGACCGTCGGCGAGGCGAGCGTCTCGGCGAGGCCGAAAAGGGTCGGGCCGAGAATGGCGGCACAAAAGAAGCGGAGGAAGAGAAAAGCCGAGACAACAGTGTACGGGGTGACGTTGTTACCCGGAAACGAGTCGAGAACCTCTTGCTGGAGAAAGCCAAAGACGATGCGGAGCGGGAGCGGCATGGCATCGACCGAGTTGAAGATGGCGTCGCAGACTTCGTTGGCAACGGTCTTGAGGTAGTGCCAGTTGCGGTCGAGGTCGTCGTCGGGCCCGAGGCGACTTGGGTCGACCTCGAGCGGCAGCGACGTCTTGTATAGGAAGGCGATGGGCTTGTAGAGGACCGAGTGCAGGTAGTCCATGCCGATGAGCTTGAGGTACGCGTCGTTGACCTTGGTGGCGATGGTGTTGCCGCGAAAGATGATGGCTGGATCGCTGGTGGCGCGGACCTCGGCCTGATTGAGCGTGTTGAGGAGCCAGACGGCACGGCGGCGGGCGGCAAAAACGTTGACAAGCGCACGGGCAGCGTCCTCGCGGGCGCGGGTGTGGCTACCAAGCGCGGCAATCGCCCGTAGCTTGGGGTCTTCCATCAGGTACACCAGCGGTGCGTAGTGGCGCAGCGAGAGGATGCGGTCGGTGACCAAGAGCGTCTTGAGGCGGATAGAGCCGAGTGCGCCGGCGCCCGACGGAAGCGCCATCGCCACTTGCGACATGCCCGGGAGGACCTCGCCGAGGGTGAGCCACAGCGGGGTGACTTGCGCAGAGGCGAGCGAGTGGCGGAGAGCCGGCGACTTGAAGTCGACGTGCGCAGCGCCCATGAACGCACCGTTGGCCAGAGTGGCGGCAGCGTAAGCCGACGAGCTGGCGGCCGCCTTGTACGCTGCGAGCATGTCGAGATACTCGGGCGCGAGACCGAGTTCGTCGGCGACTGCAGGCGGCGGATCGAGAAAGGCTGGCGCAGGGAGCGTTGTCATGCCGCGCGGCGTGGTAGACCAGACCGAGACCGAGAGGCGCGAGGTGAACGAGGGCGAGTCGATGTCGACGCCTTTTGGGAGCTTAAAGGCAAAGAAAGTCTCGTCCTCATTCTCGGCACCGTCAGCGACAAAGACCGGATCGAGGCTCGACTTGACGACCTTTGTCTTGGCCTCGACGCCGACAAACGAGAGCGAGACATAAGGGTGGGCGGTGCCGTCGACACGCGGCGCGAGACCGACCGCTCTGCGGACGCGAACAAAGATCATAGCAGGATCGGAGAGCGAGGCTGGAGTGTGCTTGAGCTCGAGCAGAAGCTCGCCGTGGATAAAGGCACCGCCGAGGGTGATGCGCGGGAGAGTAAGCGGGTACCAGGCCTCGATGTGGCCCGACTCGAGGGTCGAGTGCGCCGGGTCGAGCTGGTCGTGGGTGGAGAGCGACACGGCGGCGATGGGATACGGATGGCGGGCAGCGGTTTGAGCATAGAGAGTAAGCCTGACACAGCGCGAGCCGAAGCGTGTGTCGAGCGGGACGACAAACGACTCGCCCCAGAACGGAGCCTGTGAGGCGTCGGCCGTCACCTGCGTCCACCTCGCCAAGCCATTGCCGGTCTCGCACACCTCGACCTGTCCGCGAACCGTAGCAGGCACACCCTTGGCCGCCGACACTGTCACCGCAAGCGTTGTTTGCGTCCGCACCCGCGCCAGCGGCGGTTGCCACTCGTTGCTATGTGCAGCCATGGCGATGGGTGGTGGCGGTGGCAGACGCAGGTGGTTTTTCGGTGCGTTGCGATCATTTTGATGAGAGCAAAGATTACTGAGCGGTGGGGGGGGGGGGGGTGGGGGGATGGGCGGGCACGGGACGTCGGCGGCTGTCGAGCGGGTCCGCGCCAAGTAAGCGTTCTCGGGGACCAACCACGATGAGCTCGACTTTAGCAAGGGCGAAACCATCCTTATCCACGTCATCAACGACTACGGTTGGGCGCTGGGAGAGATTGGCTTTGGCACTTGACTCGGCCGGCTGCGGCTGATCGCGGCTTGCTCCGCGACTGATCATCATTGGGGAGTATGGGATGGGTGATGGACGAGCGAGGCGTGCATTTGTGGCGTGACGATGGGGCGATGGCGCCGGATATCCGTGGCGATGCCGACAGGAGGCGATGGGCGGCGGTCGGCGATGAGGATCTGGAGGCGGCGTGGAGGCGGGCGCGGGCCGAAGCTGACATCCGCAGACGCATCGATCGCGGCGAGCTGGCACTTTCATGGACGCGGTGGGCTGGTATGATGGCACGAGAAGCTACCCGTGGCTGTGTGGCTTGGCTGGTGGCGCCGGTCGGTAAGGCGCGAGTCAAGGGCTCGGAGGCCGGCATTGAGGCCGACGACGGCGGCGAGGCGAGCGAGCGTGGGCAGAGTCTGGGGCTGACCGGCGCCGGTCGGCAACAAGTACGCGCTGGTGTGGCAGTGTGTGTTTTTGTTGTGGTCGTTGTGTGTGTCCTGTGGCTTGCGCTGGTGCGACCGAGTGGCGAAGCGTACGTGCGGTGGCGCGGCGAGAGCGGCGACGGTGGGCAGATGGGCGCAAGTTCTGCATCGGTGACAGTGGCGTGCGTGGCAACTGCGAGCAGGTTCCCGCCTCGAGTGGCGAGCGAGGCGGCGAAGCGGGCGCGGGCGTACTGCGCACGGCACATGTACACGTGCGAGGTCGATGTGGGCGTCAAAGCGGCGTTTGGCCTCCACGGCCATGTGCTACAGGCGCGGGCTGTGGCGAACTGGTACGCCAATGCCAGCACCGAGTGGCTCATCTGGCTTGACGGCGACGCGCTTGTCGCGCGGCTCGACGTCTCATGGCCTACGATGCTGGCGGAGCTCGACGCGGGTGCCGATGCCGGCCTTGTTCTTGCCCGCGACTACCGCGGGCCGTCGACCGGGGTCCTCGCGTTGGCGCGTGCATCGCCGCTGGCGGCCGAGATTGTGGCCAGCCTCGCACGTGCAGGCCCACACGCTAGCCTGGGACAGCTAGTCCGCGGCGAGCTCGGGGCTGGCGACGGGGTGGCGTGGGTCTCGCAGCGTGGCCTCGCCGGGTACCCGGCTGCCGCGCTTGATGGGGCCGTCTATCTCGCGGGACACTCATTTACGGTGCATCTCGGACGGGTGTGCGGCCAGCCGCCATGGGATCGCTGCCTGGAAGCACTCGATGAGGTAGTGGAGGGAGTGGGTGGGTTAGGGTGAGGAGCTCGCCACACTCAGTTGCGGCGCATCTTGGAAATGAGCGACTTGACCTTTGTGCCCGCGCCCGAACCGAGGTCTGCGCCCTCCTGCTTCTCGATGGCGTTCTGCTCGCGGATGGCCTCTGCCACGATGGTCTGGTTGATTTCTAGGACCAGGCCACCCATGACCATTTCGTCCAGGATGTAGTGGACTCTGTCTGCGTGGAAGATGATGTCCAGCTCCGAGACGTTCTCAAAGCACGCGTCGAGGGCCTCGACAAAGGCGTGGATGAGGTCGAGAATACCGAGGTCCGACTCGGACGAGTCAACCACAAAGATGAAGAAGAGCGTGGCAAAGTTACGGTAGATGATCTTGGACTATGAGGTGGTGAGTGGGTTGGTGTGTGTGGGGGAGTGGGGGAAGGGTGGGTGGGGGAAGGAGGGCTGGGGGGGGGGGGGGGGT
>NW_013657646.1:378883-390530 GCF_000142905.1 Thecamonas trahens ATCC 50062
GTATGTAGGTATGTTTTGTGTGTGTGCATGTATGTATGTGTGTGTGTGCGTGTGTGTGTGCGTGTGTGTGTGCGCGCGTGTGTGTGGCTGGCGGTGGTTGTGTGTGCGGCATGGCATGGGTGGTCGCCCCCTCCCCCCCCCCCCCCCCCCCACCCGGCCCCTTTCTGGGCAACGTACACTCATTGATCAGCTTCTGCTGCTCCTCTTCAGAGATGCGGTTATAAAACTTGGTCAAGCGCGGCTTGCCATGGATGTTGATGACGAGAATGGACTTAATCATCCTCTCTCGATGACAACTCTGCGAGAGGTGTGTCTTCCGTTTGCCCCTTGTCGGCGGCATCTGCGTCGCTTGTGCGCCGCATGCGGTCGGACCAACAGAGAAACGAAATCTGTGCCCGTGCCAGAGGCCATCCTCCTCCGTCTTGTCGCTGTCGCCTCGGCACAATAGAGCAAGTATGTCCATCACCTTGCCACCGCGCAGATTCTCACTGGTGAGGCCGAGTGAGGCATCACTGTCCATGGCGCGTTTCCGACACATCCCGCCCTCTTCCTGCGGCACCTGACGACATTTGTCAAGAACAACATCAACATCTAGCACTTTGAGCCACGAGCCATCGTGAGGGCTGTCACTGCTGCGGGTGGCGCTGCGAGGCAAGGCGGGCCGAGACGCGCGACGACGAGACGCGCGAAACGGGCCGCGGCGAGCGGTTGGAGTTGCGACTTGCCCGCGAGCGGCCCGGGCCGTCGGGCGTGGCGCCGGTCACCTGGATTGAGGCCATCGACGCATTCGGGTTGCCCATGCGGTCGTCTGGACCGGCGGCGCCGGCAAACAGCGCAGCCTCCTCGGCAGGCTTGCCGTGAGCGCGGATGCAGGCGCGGACAACGTTGTTGAGTAGGGTCCGGAGGTAGTTCTCCCAGCGGAGGAGCGAGCCGTCGGCGCGGAAGAACTGGACAAGGACAGCCAGCGAGTCGAGCGGGAGGAGCGAGGTAACAATCTGCGGCTCATAGTCGATCGGCTCCTCGCCCGGCTCGCCGATGGCGCGGAGGAGCGCGACGTAGAGCAGGGTGCCGACCACGGTGCAGTTGGAGACGACGGTATCGGACTCCTCGACCGGGCCGAGGACCGCGCCCTTTTTGCGCTTCTTGCGCTTCTTGCGCTTCTTGCCTGTCTCAGCCTCGCCGGAGGCCGGAACAACAAAGCCATACTTGCCTGGCGAGAGGAGCATATCGGCGATGAGGGTGCGGGCAACGATAAAGTTGGCGATAAGGAGGCGCCGGCGCTGCAGCGACATGCCGCACGACCGCTGGAGCGCATCAAACTCAAAGTAGTCCTCCTCCACCTCCATCATGTATCCCTTAGGGTACACCGCCTTCTCCTTGGTCAGGTCGGCGAGGACGTCGAGCACAGGCTCAGGCAGCGTCTCGATCGCCCGCTCGGTGGAGAGAATGCCAGTCAGCGCCTCCATGATCTGCCCGAGCTCGGTGATAGTGCCCTTTTGCGCCTTGGAGAACCCGCCCTTGGAGGTGAGGTCGCTCGGCTGGATGAGAAACTCGTCGTCCTGGTTGACAAGCTCGAAAAAGACGTTAACAAGACCAGTCCGCAGCCAGCGGACGGTCTCGGGCACGGCGTCAAAGATACCTTTTTTCAGCTGCTTGCGCATCCGCTTGCGCAGCCGCTTCCGGAGGACGGCAAACGACTGGACGTAGACCACAAACCAGACGACGATCATGGCTCGCTTGACCGCCCGGAGCCCAGTCTCGCGTGCCGCTGCCTGCGCATCGGTCAACGGCTCGTCGGTGGCGCCCGGATACACCTGGCTCCCAAAGCCGCCCTGCTGCTGGGCAAAACCCATGCTGGCGCCGTAGCCATAACCGAGCGGCGCCGCAGCTTGCGCCGGCGCCACTCCCGCGCCGCCGTTAATCGCGGCGTTGTGCCGCATCCACTCCGAGTACACGCTCGAGTCACCGTGGGTGTACGGCTGCATCGGCATCGCGTCCGGGTTTGTCGGATCGATCGGCATGCCGTTCATCAGCGGGTTGCCGTACGCGTCGTAGGTGACCGAGTCGAGTGGCGGCATGCCGACGGTCGGCATGGCCATCGCAGGTGGCATGCCCATGCCATAGGCCGGAGCCGGGGCCGGCGCCGCGTTGTTCATCATCGCCGCCGCGAGCAGCGCCGAGCTGAGGCCGCCATCGCTCTGTCCGCCTCCCGCCCCAGCCGCCATCGCCATCTGCATCTGGGTCATCTGCATCTGCTGCTGCAGCCGCGCCTTTTCGTTCTCGATCTTTTGCTGCTCGAGGAACATGTGAAAGTTGGACTCGTCGCCACGCCGCCTCCCGCTGGCGCCGCCGGCGTTGATCTCGGTCTGCCGTTGAAGCATCGACTGCATCATTAGGTTTTGCATCATCAGGTTCTGCTCGGCAATGACGTCGAGAGTTGTCTTCTTCCGCTCCTCGCCGCCCGAGCCTGACTCGCGCCGTCTGTGCTCGCGGTGCCGATCCTCCGGCTCGTCGGCAAGCGTGTTCGCGAGCCGCTCCACCAGCGACGTCAGCTTGGTCGTCGCCCGCAGCGCCGTCTCGCGCTCCTTCTTGGCCTTGAGCGTGTCCAGCCGCCGCTTCAGCTGCCGCCGCTCCATCATCGACCGCTGCAGCTGCATGTTGTACCCGACACCGCCGCCGCCGCCCGGCACCGGTCCTCCGCCGCCCATCTGCATGGGCAATCCCATGGGCACACCCATGCTCATAGGCAGCTCCACGCCCATGTGAGGCATCTGCGTCGCGCCCATCGGTACCTGCACCATCTGCTGCTGTGGCTGTGCGGCCGGTTGTGCGGGAGGCGGCGCCGCGGCCTGGCGGGCAAGCGCAAGCTTCTGCTGCAACAGCTGGGCCCGGATGCGGGTCACTCTTTCCAGCGCGTCCTCTTCACTCATCCCCGACATGTTACGTCTGTGTGTGCACGCGTGGTGAGTGGTGAGGTGTCTGGGCTTGTAGAGCACGTCCCGTACTCGGGTTTGGCAAAGGGGAGGGGGGGAGGGGAAGCGAAGTTGGTGTGAAGTCGCCTGCCCGTCACTCGCCCGTCACTCGCCATTGCTAGTCGCCACCAACCGGCAGCAGGGGCAACAGGAGCAGTTGCTGGAGCAGAGCAGTATCAGCAATTGCGGATGATGTGGAAGAATTGGTATACAAAAGCAAGTCATTTCGAAGAGAGGAGAGAATGGTGGTTCTGAGAAGGTGGTTTAGGTAGAGATCGGAAGTGTGTGTGGTGTGGTGTGGAGGGAAGGAGAGTGTCTGTATGGGGTGTGGCGTAGTGAGGGGACCGACTCAGATTGAGCATGTTGTGGTCGACATTGGGCGACCTGAGCTGGCCGAGGCCACGACCAAAGCCAAAGCACTCTTCTTGCGAACTGTCGTAGCAGCCACGCGTGTGTAGAACAGGTACAGGTGCCTGGAAGTAGGAGGAAGAAGAGGTAGCTGTAGCAGTGCAGGCGAAAGGGCAGGCGGCTGTTCGTAGACTGGATGCTTGCGTTGCGAGCGGCAACGAGGGCGGCGATGGGGACGGCGGGGCGGCGGCTGGCGTCGTCGGCGGTGGAGATGCCCAAGGTACAGGTGCCCAAGCTAGACGAGGTAGTCAAGATGTGCAGGGATAAGGGCTTTGCAGCGGCGTCGGCCGGAGGATACGGTGGGGCGCGCGGGTGCTACGACTACCTCCCGCTCGGGGCCGAGCTGAAGCGCAAGGTGCAGCAGCGGTGGTGGCGCGAGTTTGTGGAGAAGCGGATGGGAGTGCACGGGGTGGAGACACCGATTCTGACGCTGCCACGGGTGTTGGAGGCTGCGGGGCATGTGGAGCACTTTGGCGATCCGCTTATCTCGTGCGCAGGCTGCGGGGCGCCGCTGCGGGCCGATGCCGGCGGCGCGTGCACCGGGTGCGGCAAGAAGAAACAGCCGGCTGGGGCGAGCGACGCGGCAACGATGTTCAATCTGTTGTTTGAGACGGCGGCCGGGGCCGGCGAGGCCAAGCGGAGCATGTATCTGCGGCCCGAGACGGCGCAGGGCATGTTCACCTCGCTCAACGAGACGGTCCGCGCGCTGCGGATTGCGCAACTGCCGTTTGGCGTGGCGAGCATGGGCAAGGCCTTCCGCAATGAGATCTCGCCGCGCGAGTTCCTGTTCCGCGTCCGCGAGTTTGAGCAGGGTGAGGTCGAGTGGTTCGTGGCGCGCGACGAGGCCGATGCAGCCTTCCACGAGTGGCTCAACTTTTCGCACCAGTGGCTTGTCCGCCTCCTCAACCATCCGCACCAGCTCCTTCGCGTCGAGCATCACGATGCCGGCTCGCTGGCGCACTACGCGCGGGCGACGGCCGACATCGAGTTCAAGTACCCGTTCGGGTGGGGCGAACTGTGGGGCGTGGCTGACCGCGGGCAGCACGATGTTCAGGCGCACGCGGCAGCGACGGGCGACAAGGTTCCGGCGCTTCTCGACGACGCAGTGGTCATCGAGCCGTCTGTCGGCTTTGACCGCCTTGTCTTTGCGCTGCTTGTCGACGCCATGGCCGTCCGCGAGGGCTCGGACGACGCCGAGCGGAGCGTGCTGCGGCTGGACCCGGCGATTGCGCCGGTGACGGCGACAGTGCTCCCGCTGGTGGCCAAGGACGAGGAGCTTGTCAAGCATGCCAAGGTCCTTGCCACCGGACTCTCAACCGTTATCGGGAGCGTCAGCTACGAGGCCTCGGGCTCTGTGGGCAAGCGCTACCGGCGCGCCGACTCCATCGGCGTCCCGTTCTGCGTCACTGTCGACGCACAGAGCCTCAACGACCAGACGTACACACTCCGCTTCCGTGACACCATGCTCCAGGAGCGGGTGGACGTCAATGATCTCGTGGCGCGGATCTCAGAGGCGACGCGATAAAGGTAGCGAAAGTGCGCGGGAGTGCTCGGCTGGCGGCGGGCGGTTAGCAGAGTCCGGTGGGGCGGCAGCCACTTGGCTCTGGACTTGCGGCCACAGAGGCCAAAGAGGCGGCCAACGGGAGAGGACACACAACGTTGGCAAAGACAAGGAGCATAGAGGCAAGAACATGCAAGCGAGCGGTAACCGGAGGTCGCGGCTTGGGAGCCGGGGGCTGGGCTCGCACCCGTCGCGGAGCTCGCTCCACGGGAGCAGCCACAACAGCCACAACTCGTCGCGGTCATCTGCGGCGCTCAACCGGAGCGCAACAGCGGGGGCGGACGGGCGCGGAGGGCGGCGGAAGCGGAAGAAGAAGCGGCGTGGCGGCGGAGGCGATGATGGATCTGGGTCGGACGGCGAGGACGAGGGCGGGCGGGCGGGCGCGTCGCTGCCCAAGGTCGATCGGTCCGAGGTCATTTCGTGCATGCCTGGCCTGGTCTACGTCCCGGACTTTATCAACTCTGCCGAGCAGGACTCGCTGGTCAACGAGGTGGATAAGCGGCGGTGGAGTGGCGGCGAGGAGCGGGTGGTGTCGCGGTCGCGGGCGAGCGGCGGCGGGGCGCCGATCAAGACCAAGGTCAAGATTGTGACCCGGCGGGAGCAAGAGTATGGCTTTACCTACGATGAGGAGCGGCACTCGCTGGCGGTGCTCGACGACGCGCTGCCACCGTTCTTTGAGCTCCTCACCAAAAAGTTCGACTTGCACTCCAAGACCGAGCTGGAAAAGTCGTTGCCGCGGCGGTACGGGTTCAACCAGGTGACCGTTCGCGAGCTGATGCCCGGGCAGGGAGTGGCGCCATACACCGAGAAGCCGTACGCGTACGACGAGGTCATCTGCTTGGTCTCGCTTGTCTCGGCGTGTAAGATTGACTTTGTCAACGTGTGTGACTCGCGGGTGTTCTCGGTTGTTGTCGAACCGGGCTCGCTGCTGGTCATCTCTGGCGAGGCGCGGTATCGGTGGATGTACGGGGTCTCGCCAGCGCGGGTCCACACCTGCGGGCCTAAGACCATCACGCGGCGGAGATACATCTCGTTTACCTTTCGCAAGGCGCTCTCCGTCCTCGCCAGCCTCGTCCAGCCGGAGGAGGATCCCGAGCTGGTGCCGACGAGCTCGTGGGGCCGTCTCAGCCACTCGATGCTGGACGACGCGGCCAAGCCCGGGGTTCCTATTGTTGATGCGGGCGGCGACGCTGCCGGGCCGTCGCAGTAAACTTCAAACGCAGAGCTGGCTAGCCGGCGGGCGGCCTCAGCGGCCAGACGCCAGCGCACGCTTGATCGACGCCAGCTTGGCGGCGCGGGCCGAGTCGTGAGCCGAGTTGCGGAGCGTGCCGGGAACGCGGCCGCCGATGCCTGTCCGCGTCTCGAGGGAGTGGCGGAGGAGCGGGTTTCTCTTGAAAAGTGAGGCAGTCTTGGCCTTGGAGGCCTGAGACGCGGCGTACATGGCGGCGACGGACGAGCTCTTTGCGGCGGCCTTTGCGGCGCGGCGCTTGGCAGATTGCATGCTTGCCTTGTGGGCGGCAAACTGCGGGTCGTCAAAGACGGCGTCCGACAGCTGCGGCTCGTCGGCAGGATCCGAACGCTTGTTGAAGAGAAAGAGCGAGATGAACTCGGAGCTGGACGGGGCGGTGCACGAGTACATTGGGTCCGACTTGAGCCGCTCGACAAGAGCGCCCAGCTCGGCCCCGTAGCGCGGGTCTTCAGCAGCCGGCAGCACGTCGGCCGAGCGCGGATGGCCGGTGCGGCGTGATGCCGGCCCGCTGGTCGCTGCCAGGCGCTGCTTGCTTCGACGCGCCTTGAGCCGGGCGGCGTACGCGTTGCGGCGCGACTGGGTCGTTCGTCCGCGGGCGTGAGCAGTCATGGCGAGCGGCAGTTGCTCCATGGCCTCGAGGGCTGCATGGCGACCACGCGAAGGCTCTTCTGCCGCCCTGCGCCTCGTCTGAGCCGCCGCCTTCGCAGCCTCGACCTTTGCCGCCTCCTCTGCCGCCGCTTGCGCCTCAACGATGGCCAGCGCCCGCTCGACCTCGCCAACGGTATGCCCGCCAAGCACTTTGCGAGCCTCAGCGTCATCAGCTGCCTCCCTTGCGGCCGCCAGCCGCTCGGTCACCGTAGCATAGCCTACAGTACCTCGGCGGGTGTGCATGCCTTGGGCAGGCGAGGCAGGTGTCTGTCGCCGGGGTTTGGTTTGGTTTGGCTTGGTCTGGTGTGGTGGCGGCTGTCGGTTGGTGGCGGAGCGTTGGTGGCGGAGCCATTCGAATCGTTCTCCTGGCTGGGTTGGTTGCCTTTGCCATCCATGGGCGCAGTGAACGGTGGACAAGCGGGAGGAGCACTTGACGCCGCCAAGGAGAGCAAGGGGCTGATTGAGCAAGGACAGGACGTGTGGTGGAGAGCAGTTCCGGCGGGTAGACATACGTGAATCGGGTAGTGCGGATTAGGGGCTGTCAGGGCGTGGAGCTGGAGCGAGTTGAGACGAGAGAACAGCTGGACGTGCGCGCGACATGGAGTCGATGCGGCGAATGGTCGGCGAGCGCGTCATGGCAGTGTGCGGGGGCGAGGCAGCGGTGGCAGTGGCGGAGGCAGCGGCAGAGGAAGGGCAGAGGAGGGACCAAGTCGGTACAAACGAGGCACTCTTGCCGTGGCAGCGGATGGCGGCGTCATGCACCGGAGCGGTGCTGACATCGCTGATGATGACACCGCTCGATGTGGCCAAGGTGCGGCTGCAGGCACAGTCGCCGACGCCGACGATCTGCGTGGGCAGCACGCCGGCATCGTGCTCGGGATGCTCGCACTACACATACAATAATGGGCTGATGGAGTTTGTGCGGCCCAAGACGGCGTCGCGGCACGTGTTCTCACCGGTCGGCACGACGCCGTACCTGACGGGCACCATCGACGCGCTGACCAAGATTGTGCGCTACGAGGGCATGAGGTCGCTGTATAACGGACTGGCACCGACGCTTGTGCTCTCTGTTCCTGCCACGATGCTGTACTTTTCGCTGTATGACGAGATGCGACTGCGGCTGGAGCTCGGCCCGGAGTTTGCCCCGTACGCGCCACTGGTGGCCGGCGGGGTGGCGCGGACGATTGCCGTGACTTCCATCGCACCACTGGAGCTCATTCGGACGCAGATGCAGGCGTCGTCGAACGGCAAGGGACAGCGTGCAGTGCCCAAGGGCATCCTGCCGGCGCTGCGGGCCAACGTGGCCGAGGCCGGGATGCTCTCGCTCTGGCGTGGACTGGCGCCGTCGCTCTACCGCGACGTGCCGTTCTCGGCAGTCTATTGGTTCGGCTACGAGCGGATCAGGGCCAAGATGCTTGTGCTGCTCGCGCCGGGCGAGGAGCTGACGGTGGCGACTGCGCCACCAGCGACACTCTTTACCGCCGCGTTTGCGGCCGGCTCGGTGGCGGGCATGCTGGCGGCGGCGGTGACGCATCCGTTCGACGTGGCCAAGACGCGGCGGCAAATCGAGATGTACATGCCAGACTCGGACGCGCGGCGGGCAAGCAAGGTGGCGCAGTCGACGTTTCAGCTGCTGGCAGACATGGTGGCGAAGGAGTCGGTCGCGTCGCTCTACACCGGCATCTTGCCGCGTCTGGCTAAGATCGCCCCAGCGTGTGCCATCATGATCTCGTCGTACGAGCTGGGAAAGCACTTCTTTGCTGTCACCACCGGATACGACGACGCCATTGTTGTCGAGTAAATATAAGGCGGCAAAAGGCGACTTAGAATCATCGTGGACGGCCAGACAAACGTCTCGACTTGGTCTCACCACAGCAGCTGACTCACACGCTCTCCAGCAGATCGAGCTCGGAGAGGAGGAGAGGGAGGAGGGAGAGAAAGCGGAGTGCGCGATGGGATGGTGGTGGGCATGGCCAAGGCATGTGGGTGGAAGTTGTGGCTGGAATGTGAGTGATGGTGGTGGAGTAGGGGGTGCGGGTAGTGGTTTGTGGTGATGGGGCGTAATGAGTATGGTAGGGGGGAATGACGGGGGTCGTGACGTGGGAGGCATGGCGGGCGGAAAGATAGTGGGTATGGCGATTGGGCCTGAGAACTGATGTGGATGGGTGCGATGAGAATGATGGGTGTGTATGGGGCGTGGGGGATGAGGGTGGAGGGGCTTGGGCGGCAAGGGCGAGGAGGGCGGACGGGATTGGATTGAGATGGACGTCGATGGAGACGATGGCTTGGGATTAGAGGAGGAGGCAGACCACTGCACTCTAGTCCACCCACGGTATCGCCTATCGCTCGCACTTGCCATCTCTTGTCCTTTCTCGTCCTGGCCAGTCCATAGGCCTCGTCGTCTGGCTCGGTGATCGGCAGCAGGGGCGGCTGGCGATGGGCAGGCCGGCGGGGGCTGTGATGGGCAAGGCCGGAGGATGGAGGGGAGGATCGGGTTAGAGGGCAGGCTGGTAGCCATTGCCATTGATCTGGCTATCCACATGCATAGTCTCCAATACCCTATCGATGGCTAGCCTGCTCTCAGTGGTGCCGGAGGTGGTCGGTCGGCGGCGGGCGGCGGTCGGCGGCGAGCAGCCGGCGGTCGGCAGCGATGCTGTTGACGGGATGGCGTCGGCTGATGTGCGTATTGGGGGCTAGTGAAGTAAATGGTTATGTTTGCAGAGGCAATAGGTATGTGTGGTGTGGGTGTGGTGGTTGTGGATGGGAATGGTGGGGAGTGGGGGTCGGAGATGGGCCCGGGGCGGGGTGGTCAGCATCATCGAAACGACACCAGGACAACAAGTTGGGCCCGAGCCGGCGGAACTCGGATTCTGGAATACTGCAACTGTGGATTGGAGACTGTGCAAGGGGGTAGTGTGTGTAAGTAGTAGGGTAGTAGTGAAATCAGATTGGCCATATCTTGCAATGAGGTTGGTGGGGGGCGTGTGCGGGGTCGGGCGGTCGAGGACGTCCGCAACCACCTCGGCAAAACAAGTCGACGCGAAAGTGAGCCGAGGTCGATGGGTATCGCTGATAGCGATATTGCTACTGATGATAGTGGACGGTAAGTGATGACCTTGATTGTGGTCGTGGGTTGCGTAGGTTGTGGTGGGAAGGAGCTAGGTGGTGATGAAGGTGGGCTGATCGCGCGAGCGGGCGACGGCTGGCGGCTGGTGGTCAGCGAGGCGGGGGCAGCTGAGAAGGCTGGGTCGGGGCTGGATGGCTCGAGATTGCTGTTGGTTGGTGAATAGGCATAAAGGTATGTGGTGGTTGAGGGGTGGCGGTGTCGTGGGCGAGGATGAGGATGGGGGTGAGATGGAGTGAGGAGAGGAGGGGAGGAGGAGGAGGAGGAAGCCGAGTGCGCGATGAAATGGTGGTGTGCATGGCCATGGCATGTGGGTGGGGCTTGTGGCTGGAATTATTGTGATATTGGTGGAGTAGGCGGTGAGGGTGGTGGTTTGTGGTGATGGGGTATAATGAGTATGGTAGGGGGGATGAGGGGGGTCGTGACGTGGGTGGCGTGGCGGGCGAAGCGGTGGTGGGTATGGAGATTGCGGTGGAGGATTGATGTGGATGGGTAAGATGAGGATGATGGGTGTGTGTGGGGTGTGGTTGATGAGGGTGGAGGGGCTTGGCCGGCAGAGGGAAGGCGGCGGACGTTAATTGAGTTGAACGTTGAATTAATTGAAGAAAAGCCGGAACCAGCATCAAACGACGCAATGACAGCCAAAACAACAACCAAAGATCATACATGGCTTGCACAGCACACGTATGAGTAAGCCAACAGGGACTGGACAAAGCTAACAGGCAATGGGATGAACTCGGGTGACGTTGAGGTCGATGAGGCAGGGCGCGGTTGATCGATCAGCAGATCAACCAAGACCACGACACAACAGGGTCAACACAAAATACATTGCATGCACAACTATTAACCATGACTTACGACAACAGAGTTGAGAATCGATGGTGTAGTGAGCAACGGTCGATCATGGATGTGGAAGTCAAGGTCGATGCAGACAGGGGAGTCAAGAACGAATGAAGCATGACGAATAATGATACAAAGCAACAACAAAGCGAAAGGAATGATGAATGGGAATGCATGTCGATTGTAGTCAACCATCAAAGGCAAGAGCAACCACAACAGAACATGAGGGCAGACGAAAGCAACTACAAAGCATGTGGAAACATGAACGGCAAAAAACGAAGAACATGGCCAGCCAGCAACAAGAGAAGCAGAAAGAATCGAATGATCAATTGACAATGATCAACAACAATCAATTGAACGTCAAACAATGCAACGAGTTACGAGTGGCGAATCATGAAAATGTTGAATGACATTCATATCACCCACCAACCCGCACATGCCACTCGGCCGAACAAGTGACACGGGCAAGTGTCAATGGGAGGATGGAGATTGTGAATCAGCATCAAACAATCAATTCACGCCCGTGCGCAGCCATGCGCATGGTACGGTGGAGAATGAGTATGGTGGGGTGGGTGGGACTGTGGATGTGGGTCATGGGTGGGACGGGTAGGGGTGGCAAGGGGGCAGTGAGTGGCAAGTAAAGTGAGTGGTGGTCGGTGGGGAGGTATGGAGTGGGGCTAGGGTTGATGAGGCATCAGCTAGGGTTGACGAGGCATCAGCTAGGGTTAGGGTTAGGGTTAGGGTTAGGGTTAGGGTTAGGGTTAGGGTTAGGGTTAGGGTTAGGGTTAGGGTTAGGGTTAGGGTTAGGGTTAGGGTTAGGGTTAGGGTTAGGGTTATAGGTTAGG
>NW_013657645.1:0-7782 GCF_000142905.1 Thecamonas trahens ATCC 50062
CTGTCATCGATACCCATCGACCTCGGCTCACTTTCGCGTCGACTTGTTTGCCCTAGGTGGTTGAGCACGCCTCGACCGCCCGACCCCGCACATGCCCCCCACCAACCTCATTGCAAGATATGCCCAATCTGATTTCACTACTACTCTACTACATACACAAACTACCCCCTTGCACAATCTCCAATTCACAGCTGCAGTATTCCGGAATCCGAGTTCTGCCGGCTCAGGCTCAAGCTGTTGGCCCTGTGTCCCTTCGATGCTGCTGACCACCCCGCCCCGGGCCCATCTCCGACCCCCACTCCCCACCATCGGCACCCACAACCACCACACCCACGCCACACGTACTCACCACTCTTGCAAACATAGCCACTCACTCCCTGTCTGCCGATACGCACATCAGCCGACGCCAACCCGTCAACAGCATCACTGCCGACCGCCGGCTGCTCGCTGCTGACCGCCGCCCGCCGCCGACCGACCACCGCCGGCACCACCGAGATCAAGCTAGCCATCGACAGGGCATTGGAGACGATGCATACGGATAGCCACATCAATGGCAATGACGACCAGTTGGCCCTCCAACCCACTCTTCCCCTCCCTCTTTCGGCGTTGCCCATCACAGCCCCCGCCGGCCTGCTCATCGCCAGCCGCTGCTGCCGCCGACCACCGAGCCAGACGACGAGACCACCGGGCTGGCCAAGACAAGGAAGAACAAGAGAGCGCCAGTGCAAGCGTTAGGCAATGCAGTGGTGGGCTAGAGTGCAGTGGTCTGCCTCCTCCTCCAATCGCAAGCCCTCGTCTCCATCGACGTCCATCTCAATCCAATCCGTCCGCCCTCCTCCCCCTGCCGCCCAAGCCCCTCTACCCTCATCTTTCACACCCCCCACACACACCCATCATTCTCATCGCACCCACCAACATCAATCCTGAAGCTCAATCGCCATACCCATCATCCTTCCGCCCGTCCCGCCTCCCACGCCACGACCCCCCTCGCCCCCCCCTATCATACTCATTACGCCCCATCACCACCAAGCACCACCCTCTCCCCCTACTCCACCGCTATCACCATCATCGCAGCCACAACTCTTACCCCTATGCCATGGCCATGCCCACCACCGCTTCATCGCCGAAGTTTTTGACCTAGGCTCCCCTCGCTACTGCTCACCCCTCCTCCCCGAGCCCATCTCCGACCCCACCCACGACCACCCAACCCACACCACACAATCTCGGAAATCTCTACAAGCATAGTCACTCACTTCTTTTTCGCCTATGCCAACCTTGGCCGACGCCGGCAACCAACCAGTTTTCACGCCCCTTCACCACAAAAAATACAACCTCCGCATCCGATGCACTTCTCTCTCCTCCCTGCCACCGGGCACCCCGAGCCCCACGAGCGGCCGGCACTTTACTTGGAGAGCGGAGACCCACCAAGCCAGGCGTTCGATGCCGATGCGCGCCGATGACGACAACGGGCGGTCCTTGGGCTTCCGATGTCAACTTGATCTCATGTGAACGCGAGCGTGCCGCTGCAGACAGGGACACACGGGCCACCGTGTCAAACTAATGGCACCACACTGGGTACTAGCGGCAGTAAGTAGATGCGAGGAAGTCTCAAGCAAGCCATCTAGTCAGCGGAGCGACCGCTCGGCAGTCGATCAAGCGTGTGTGCGTTGGATATTGGCCCCAGGCGAGGACTCCCTGTGTGGTGCGCCCGCCTTCCACTCCCGTTCCAACTCCATCTCTCTCCCGCTCCTCCCTCCCATGTTCCTCGTCCCCACCCTCCTCGCAATAGCTCTCCTCACCACTTCCACTCTTGCGCTACCGCCCCCGCCGCGGACGGTAGACGGCGCGTGTGCGACGCACGTCGGCGCGCGGGTGTTCACGACCACAAACTCTGGGCAGTATGGGGCAGCGGCGGTGGACGTGGACGAGGACGGGCTGGTGGACGTGGTGCTGACATTTTTGGGTGGACCCGGGGTCGTTTGGTTCAAGTCGCTCGGCGGTGGCGCGTTTGGGTCGGAAGTGGCCGTGGCCGGCATGGCGAGCTGTACAAGTGGGCATCCGGGTGTTGGCGACGTGGTTGTTGACGGCCGGTGGGACGTCGCTGTGCCATGCCGTTCTCTCAACGAGGTCTGGCTCATGGTTAACGACTTGGGGACGACGTTTACGATCGTCTCGCTGACCGGCAACATTGGGACGTACAACCCGTTCATGGCGTACCTCGTCGATGTCGACGACGACGGCGATTTGGACTTGTTCGCGGGCAAGCTTGCACACGCAGGCGTGTACTGGTGGGAGAACAACGGTGTGTATCCGTTTTCGCAGCGGACGCTCGTCTCGACAGCCTTTGCTAGTGAGATCTCGCTGCTGTTCGGCGACTATAACAACGACACGCTGCTTGATGTTGTCATGAAGCGAGACGATGAAATGCTGTACATGCACCTTAACGATGGCGCCGGGTCGTACACGCAGTCGCTGCTCTACACGCTACCCGCGGGCGCCAAGTTCCGCTTCCCGCCGCCCAACTCGCCGTGGTGGCCCTCGCGCGGTCTCGACTTTGATCACGACGGGTGCCCGGACTTTGTGATCGGCGTCGCGTCGCCAGGTATCCACTACGGCAACTGCGACGGTACATTCACCTTTGTGGCAGAGAGTGTATTTACTGCTTCCGAGGATCATCTAGCATTTGTCGACATCGACCACGACGGCGATATGGATGTCCTCGGCACCGTCTCGTGGTTTGAGAACCTGGCGCCGGGGTCACGTGCGATCAAATTCTCGGCAGCCAACGCGCGCCACACATCGTTTGGCACCGGCTCACCGCCGTCGTTCACGTACCTTGTCTTTGGCGAAACGATGAACCCGGGCGCCCGCGCCGTTCTGTTCCGTCCCGACAAGGTGGTCTCTCGAGTCGTAGCAGTCGCGTCGATCGGCGCAGGCATTTTTGATTGGACATGCATTGCGCCGAGTTGCACGGACGTAGGGTGTGTGACGGACGCCGTGGCCGCGGCGGTGGTCTCAGGAACGGACGCTGTCGTGGTGCCGCCGCGCACATTCTCGGGTGGCTGTCCATCGACATACGAGCCGCTGACGAGCGCCCAGGTGCGGCTCGTCTCCAACTCGAGCACGGTGCCGTTCACACTCGACTGCGGCGGCTCGGGCGTGCTGTTCTCGGTTGAGGGCGACGCGCGGCTGGTGATCCAGGGTATGACGCTTAGCCACGCCGGACATTCCGACTCGCTGGTCGATCCCGGACCAGCACTCCGCGTCGCCGGTGCGATGCTCGCCGTGAGCGGCTCCTCTTTCAGCGCATGCTCGACGGCCAGCGCGGCGTCGCCTCAGCTCGGTGGCGCCGTGGCTGTCGGTGTCGGCGCCACAGCGGTGTTTGAGGACGTGTTGTTCACGGGAAACACCGCGTCGCAGCACGGCGGCGCGGTAGGCGTGCTCGGCGCGAGCGCAACGTGCACCATGGTGAATGTGACGTTTGCGGGCAACTCGGCGGCCGTCGGGGGTGGTGCGTTGTACGGCGGCCTTTCGGGGAATGGGCTCAACGACCCTGTGCCACCGGCGACGATGATGTGCACCGGGTGTGTCTTCAGCGGGAACACGGCTCTGTTTGGTGGCGCAGTGGCGGGGTTTCCGGCGATCGCAGGCATTGCGTCGCTTGCGGCGTCGCGCTCACCGGCGCGCGTGTTTCCCATGGCAAGAGGCGCAAGCCCGCCATACGGATCTCCGAGCGCGCGACTGGCAGCCGCCCCGGTACTACTCGTGGCGTCGACGCTGAGCGGGAACTCGGCCAAGTATGGCGGAAGCCTCAGCATGTGCGATCTGACTCTCGGCCTTGCTGACGTGAGTGTGGCGAGTAGCACGGCAAGCCAAGGCGCGTTTGCGTACGTGTGCCTCACGTCGTCGAACGAGACGAGCGCGGCGTATTGGAGCCATCCACTGGTTGCCGCCGACGCAAGTGGCGCGCCGTGGCTTGCTGCCGACAGCGCGTCATGGGCGTCGCTGCAGGCTGCGCTAGCGACGGAGAGCGCACCGTTTTCGACGCCGCCGTACGAATTGGTCGTGCCGAACGCGGCGTCGCTACCGAGCCAGACGATGTCTGGCGTCATTTCGTCTTCGTTCGAGCTCGGCCTCCGCGACGCATACGGGACAACCCTCATCGACGAGGACGTGACGTTAACAATTGCCACGAGCGCAGTGGCAAGCGACGTCCGGCTCGACGTCTCGCTGTCGAGCGTAAGTCTGAGCGCGTCCGTGGTCGCCATTCCGGGCCTGATTCTGGAGGACCAGTCTGCGCCAAACGCGACGGCAGAGAACGCAGTCGGCGGCGCGCTCGGGTCAGTGGTCGGGCTCACCGCCGGCGTCGTCGTCGAGCCCGCGGCTACCCAGGCGATCGACAGCCTGGCGAGCGCGCCGCTGCTGCGGTTCGAGCACGCGGTGATGCTTGTGGGATGCCTCCCCGGATTTGGAAGGGTGAGCATCCTTCCGCTACGGTGCTCGCCGTGCCTGCCCGGCTCGGCGTCGCCGGACGAGTCAACCGCGACGTGCCAGGGCCGACATCGTGCCGTGCACCCGGCCCGGAGCGTGCGCCGGCGACAACGTGTGCACCCCCGGATACGAGGGCGTCCTCTGCGCCGCGTGTTCGCCCGGGTACTACACCGCATCGGACACGTCGTGCCGGGCGTGCCCGCCCCACTCGGCACTGCTCTTTGGTGTCTTTGTGATCGCTTGTCTCGCTGTCGTCTTTGTCGCCGTCATTTTCGCCGTCCGCTCGCTGGCGCCGCGGGCGCGGGCGTCCGTGCGCCCCAAGCCGGCCTCGTCGGACGATGGCCTCGTGCTCGTCACACGCGTAGAGAGTCTCTCGGCCTCGTCGGGCTCGTCGCCGATGGCACCGACGACGTCGTCGGTTGTACTCTCTGGCTCATCGTCGGCCTCATTGTCCTCGCTCGTCTCGTCGTGCACCATGTCTCGACCGGGTGGTCGGGCGACCTCGCGGCTTGCCGCGCAGCGGCGGTTGTCGGAACAAGAGGAGGAAGCGATCGGGTCGTCATCAGACGATGGCGCGAGTCTGGCGAGCGAAGTAGAGCGCGAGACGGGGCTCAAAAACGGTGCGCCGCACGCGCTCTCGGTCGGTGTCACCTTTCTGCAGGTGCTGGCGCTCATCGGCCAGACCGAGCTCTCGTGGCCGGCGTCCGTGAAGCAAACATACGAGGTGATCGGCTCACTTGTGGCGGTCAACCTCAACCTCGTGGCCGGCGAGTGTGCGCTGACATCGTTCTATATCAAGTATCTCTTTGCGCTCTCACTCCCGCTCCTATTTGTCATCACATCGCTCCTGGCCATTCTCCTTGTCAAGGCGCTCATCGCGCTGCGCGTGCAAGCCGGCTCGCCGCTGCGGATGGTCACGGTGGGTCTCATTCTTGAGCGCGTCCTTCTTGTGGTCTTTCCGCTGATTTACCTCCCTGTGGCTCTCACCTCGCTGCAGCTCTTTGACTGCACGGCGTCGGTGGACGGTAAGTACTACCTCGACGTCGACCCGTCCATCGCGTGCTTTGACAGCGCATGGTGGCTGGCGCTCCCGTGCTCGCTTGCGTCGTGTGCGCTTTTTGTGGTCGGCTTCCCGACGTACACGCTGCTGGCGGTGTACACGCGGCGGCGGCGACTTCGCGAGGCGCACGTCGTCGTCCGCTTTGGCCTCCTCTACTACCTGTTTCGCGATGCGCTGCCGTTTTTCTTCACCATCCAGCTCCTCTTCCGGCTTGCCGTGGTGGCGGTCATCCTCTTTTTCTCCTCGATTCAGGTCTGGCTCCTCACAGGGTGCATCGCGCTCTTTGGCGGCTACTGCGGCGTCCTCCTCCGGCACACACCGTTCCGGGCACCACTGTACAACCGCCTCGAGCTGCGGCTCAATCTCTCATCGGCGGCCATCATCATCGCAGGCATGGCGTTCTGGGCCGACGACTGGCCCAACGACACATCGCACACTGTGTTCACTCTCCTCACCCTTGCCGTCATCGCCTTTGCCCTCTCCCAGCTCATCTGGGTCGGCGGCCGCGAGGTCCTCCGCATGCCCTAGCCGCGCGTTGTTGGCATGCGTCGATAACTCATTGGGCGACCCAGCAAGGCCCTGCTTGCGGCCGCATGCTCGCCGATGTTGGCCCGCTGGCGATCTGTAGGGAAGCACCCACTCGCCATCACAGTAACAAGCAGCACTCCAGCCGCCAACAACTACTCTTCTTCGCAAAAGGTTACACTCTCCTCAAGCCATCCCAGACGCGCCACCGGCTCACTGGTCGAAGACATTGTTGTACGTGGCCGAGTCAACAACGCTCTCGGTCCTGGCCGCATACGTGACCGAGCCTACAGACGCAAAGAGGTCCAGATCCGGCGCATGCGATAGGTTCTTGAGCGACGAGCCGGCAACGGCGACAAAGGCAATCGAGAGTAGTCCGACCAGCGCCATGCATCCAGCCGAGAAAATAATGACTGTCATGACCGCCACGCCGTACGTGGTGAACGCCGACGGCACAAAGAGGAGCGCCGAGCCGACCACACCGAGGAACGACCAGAAGATCCCGATAAACTCGTGCGGGACCGTGGCGAGCCCAAGGTTCTGGCAGTAGAGATATATGGCAAACGAAGCAAACGAGAGGACAGCAAGGGCAAACGACGACTCGAGCGAGGTTAGCTCGGCCGAGAGGCTAAACGTTGCACCGCCAAGTAAGGCCGCGAGTACAGGGAGCGCAAACGAAAAGAAGACGTGCGCCTTCATCGGCGCGAGAATCACAGTGTAGAGCGCGGAGCCAACGAGGTAAACCACGTTGAGAATCGCTGCCTGGAGAAAGAGATTGGAGATGACTCCGCCGCAGTAGTTCTCGCGCGTCTTGATCGTCGTCGACGACGAGTGCTTCTCAGACTCGGACAGCGTGAGCGTCACGTAAATTACGTACTGGTACAGGAACGCCACCAAATAGATGCTCGAGGAAAAGACAAGGATTGGCGACCCGAAGAGTACCTTGACTCCGTCGATGAGATACCGAAGACCCGAGACCGGCTCGACGCTGGCTGCCGACGAGAGCGACTGGTACGAGAGCAGCGGCTGCGTCGCCAGCGGCCCGTTGACTGCCGACGCCGATGTGTCAACCACCGACGGTGCAATGAATTGGTAGTCGATTGTGCTCGAAAGCGCGAGAGTCGTCACCGTGAACGCCAGCGAGACGCCAAAGACGAGCCACTGCACGGCCCAAACGCCACGCCGCCGCGTGTGGCAAGCATGTACGCTGCAAACGTCGCCACCGCAATAAACGCCGTCGCCAGCCCCTCGCCAATGGCCTCGAGCTTGTTGATCACCACATGCTGCTCGTCAGGCATGCCGGGCATCTTCTGATCGAGATGGAGCTTGAGAACCTTGAGCACGCACGTCTGCGCCTGGATGTTGAGCGTGCCCAGAACCATCTGGATGCCGATGACCACCCACGCATTCTCCCAATGACCGAGAAACAGCGTCAGCTGCAGCCCAAGCTGACCAACCACACACGCCTGAAGGCACCGATGCACATAATACCCAAACGCGTCGGTCACAGGCCCAGTCAGCAGCTTACGCACCATCAGCGCCCCGGCCCGGATCCCATAGTACATCCCAAACACCTTTTCAAAGTCACACTGCACCCCATCGCCCACACCCATGTCCACATCAGCACCAACCCCAATTCCACCATTTCCCATAAGTCACCCCCCCCTCCCCCCCCCCGCCCCCCCCCGCGCGCTCCCTGCTCCCCA
>NW_013657645.1:7882-25266 GCF_000142905.1 Thecamonas trahens ATCC 50062
CCTCCCCACCACCACCACCACCACCACCACCACCACCACCACCACCACCACCACCACCGCACAGCTATGACAGACCCAGCGGCACCACGCCTTCGCAAGGTCTTCAAGCCTCTTGACCAATACTCGCGGGTCAAGCTCTCGGCTGTCCGGCTCCACCGTCATGAACGGCTCCTCACTCAGGGCCCGGACGCGCCGCTACCTCCACCACTACCAGAACTCGCACCACAGGCAGAAGCAGAGGGCGGAACTGAGAGTCATCGGTCTTCACGACTTGCTCCTTCTCTTCGTCCGCATCCGCCTTCGCCTCGGCCGCGGCAGCACACTCGCCCGCGGAAGACTGACCTTGGCCTCGCACCCAAGCCGTTTCCCAACAATCGCGGTCTGCAGCAGCCGCATCCTCCGCCTGCACCGGCCCCGGCACCGGCGCCGTCTTCTGATCCGAGGTACAATGCCTTGCTTGAGCCACTAGCTTCTCACACGCTCCCGCATGTTCCGCGAGATGCCGCCTTTAACTCGGTCCCTCTCCCGATGGGCGTGCCCCCGCCGCTGCGGCTCTCGGCTGCCCGCGCTCGGGCCCGCGCTGGCCGCACCACCATTGCACCACTGCTCAACGCGCCGGTATCGGTCGGTACCTCTCGTGGCTCACGGGCCACCTCGCGCTCGCTCGGCTCCCGCGCCATTCTCACCCCGATCGACCCGCCGCCGACCGCCTCGGCCGCCCTCGACGACTTTCCCACCTTTCTCCCGCTCGACTCGTTCGATGCCATCGATGCTGCCTCACGCCCGCCGTCGGAGCGGACTGCCCGTGCCGAGCGGCCGGACGTTCCGCCGGCGTCGTTTGAAAACTACTCCAACGTGGCTGCCGTCTCCAAGTTCTTCCGCCACGACGGCTCGTTCGAATGGATGCCGGTCCGCGTTCTTGGCTTTGACCCCGACAAGAATCTGTACCTCGTCGAGTTTGTCCACACCAACTCGTCCAAGTATGTCTCGCGCTTCAACCTCGTCTTTGACGGCGAAGACACCGGGCTCCTCGATGATCGTCGCCGCGAGGCCCTCGCTCTCCGCGACGAGCAGGAACACTGGCTTCGCCTGCTGTACTACGTCAACGACATGCCGTCGCCGCCATCGCTCTCGATGCCGCGCACCCAGCTCGAGAGAATCCTCACCCTCGCTGCCGTGCCGCCCTCCCACCCGTCGTTCGCCGACCTCGTCCTTGACATGCAGGCCAACCACGCTCGCGGCCAGAAGCTCGCTGCCGTCAAGTCACGTTTTGGTGCCGACCCGGAGCTTGCAGCCCAGTACTCGGCGCTCAACTTTGCGCTCCTCGACACTCGTCGGCCTGTCCCGCACCACGCCATGGTCCAGCTCCCGCTCGGCTCACCAGGCACCCGCTCGCTTGTCCGTCATTTTGACGCTTTCCTCGTCCGTGCGCTGAGCCCGGCCGTCGCAGCGCTCAACGCTATCCGGGCAGAGTGTCTCGCGGTCGAAGAGCTTGTACTGTTCAACACGAACGTTGCCTCGTCGCCGTCGGTCGCCGCCTCGGGCCTCGCCCCGGGCGCCGTCCTCGAACTCGCCGCCTTTCGGACCGAGCAGCGCGCCGTCTCGGTCTCCACCATCAAGCATTTGCGCGCCACCTGGCGTGAGCGAGTCAAGCACCAGTTTGAGCTCAACTTGCCGGTCATCATCCAGACCGCCGCCCTCGACACCTCGCTGGCTGGCCGGCCTGCCGTCCGCATGCGTGACATCCTCCTCCGCATCACCGCCCTTCTCATGGAGTCTGCCGTCCGCGGTCTTATCACCTCGGCCATTTCCTCACTCGACGCCTTTTTCGCGCCCTACGCGGACGTGCCCGACTTTGAGCCTGCCGCGTTGCCCAATGCCGCCACCTCGGATGACCTCGACTGGTCTGCCCTCCTCCACGGTGCTCCGCCGTTTGCGCCGGACCTCGACTCACTGCCAAGCTCAACGCCGCTTCTCCGCATTGCCCGCTGCCTCCCGGAACCGCTGTTTGTCACCACCCTTGTCCTCACTGGCTTCCACGCTCATCCGTCCAAAGCCAACGAGTCTGACCCGCTTTGGGACGCCCAACACGACCTCATCTACCGTGATTCATACCTCGCCACCGTCGCAGCTGCCGGCGAGTCTTCTCTCTCCATGGCGCTCTCATCGTCGACCATCGCTGCCGACCTGTTCCTAGTTGGCGAGCAGGATTTGGATCACGGCTCGATTGAGGACCTGCACATCGCCGTGCCTGAGCAGCTCGCCGAGATCGAGTCTACCACCCCGGCTGACGAGCTTGCCGCCCGCGCCGCCCGCGCCCGCGCCGCACACAAGGACTCACTTGTCCGCGACACCGTCGGCCTCGCTCTCGACCCGCCGCTCTCGGCCTTTGAGACCATGCTCACCTCAGTCATGGACGACATTCTTGCTGCCGCCGACAAGGTGCCGCTCATCGACTCGGAAGTGACCGGCAACCCGGCCCTGTTCTCAAAGTACCTGGCCTCGGTTGATCCGACCTCGCCGGACATTGCTCCGGTCCTCACCGGCGTCATGGCGAATCTCCGCGCCAACTTTGCACTTCCGCGCGAGCTCCTTGCTCGCCTCACACCGTACACCGCGTACATCCGCCTTTACACCCAGCGCGCTGCCTTTGAAGCTGCCATCATCGACATGGCTCCGTCACTCGACCAGTACGCTGCACTAGTTCGGGCCCAACGTGACCGCGCCGCCGCCGTTCGCGCAGACCTTCCTGACCTCCTTGCCTTTGGCCTCTTCGAGATCAACCTCAAGCCGGCAAAGACCGTGCTGGCCGCCATGGCCGAGTCGCTCGCCCGCCTTGTTCTGCGCCTCCTGCACGCTGAGGCCCGCGACGACGCCTCTCTCGTCCGCGCCTCGTTCAAGGACCTCAACGCCAAGCTCCACGCCCCGACCGAGACGCCCGAGGACTGGAAAGCTATGAAACATGTCATGGCCAACCTCGATGACACCGTCGCCGGCCACGTCTCCCGCATCCGTGCCATGCTCGCCAAATACGACACCCTCGAGTCGTTTGGCTTCCGTATCGACGACTCGGAGGCGTACCTCAAGTGGGATGCCGTCCGCTGGCCGCGCCGCATCTCGGAACAAGTCATCCACACTCAGAACGCGCTTGCAGACGCCGAGCGCATCTTTCAGCAGGAGCTCGCCGACAAGCAAAAGGCCTTTGCCCTGCAAGCCATCAAGCTCGAAGACTCGCTCCGCGAGGCTGAGGGCTACGGCGACCTTGACCGTGCCCCGCTCTATCTCTCGGCGCTCCGCACTCTCAAGCGCAACGTCGACGACGCCGTCGACATTGCCGCTACCTTTAATGACCACGAGTCTATTTTCGGCCACTCGCTGACCTCGTACGCCCATCTTGTCGAACTGGCCGCCGCCGTTGCGCCCTTCCTCCGCCTCTGGGACATCGCTGCTACCTGGGACGACACCCGCGCTGCCTGGCTCGAGGACGAGTTTGTTTCACTCTCGGCAGATGCTATGCAGAACCAGCTCGATGCCTGGCTTGACGACCTTACCTCACTCGGGGAGGCCTTTATCCGCCTCGCTGTCCCACGCGCCGCCGTTCGCACCCTCCGTGCCCAGATCACCGCCTTTGCTGCCCACATGCCTGTCATCTCGGCCCTCCTGGCCATTGCCCACCTTGCGCCGCAGCTGCGCAACAAGCACTGGGCCGCCGTGACCAGGGCCACCGGCCAGGACTTTGTTCTCAAGCAGGACACTGATCTCGCCTACATTCTCGCCAACTACTCGTTTGCGCACTGCATGCCCGAGCTCGAGGCCGTCGCCCGCGCTGCTCGTGCCGAGCGTCGCATCGACGACACGCTTCGCGCACTCTGGCAGGAGCGGTACAACTTTAAGTTTGACGTTCTTCCCCATCGCGAGACTCACTCGTACGTGCTGGATCCGGTCGCCGTCGAAGACATTGCCCAGCGCAACGAGGAGCACATTCTCAAGGTCGAGGCCCTCCGCTCCTCGCCACACATTGCCGAGTTCTCCAAGCGGCTTGCTGAGCTCAAGGCCGAGTTTGACAAGTTCTCCCGCCTCCTCGACGGCTGGCTCACCCTTCAGCGTCACTGGACTTACCTCCAGCCGGTCTTTGCATCCGACATCTCGCACCAACTCCGCGACGAGGCTCGCGAGTTTGAGCGCGTCGACAAGTTCTGGCGCCGCGTCATGGACGCAATCCACGACTCGTCGTCGTACTCGTCCATCTCCACCCGCAACTACCACGAGTCGTTCGAGAAGATGAACACCACCATGGAGCGGGTCAAGGCCTCGCTCACTGGCTACCTCAACGTCAAGCGCTCCACCTTTCCGCGCTTCTTCTTCCTCTGCGACGGTGAGCTCCTCGAGCTGCTTGCGCTCTCGGCTCCATCCGCGCTCATTCCCTCGCTTCCAAAGCTCTTTTCTGGTCTCCACCACTTTGCCACCTCGCCGATCTCGCCGAGTATCACTCACATGGCATCGTCATCTTCAGCCCCGCTCATCGAGCTCCATGCCCCGGTCCCACTCGTCAACGCCCAGCTCGAGGCCTGGCTCGCCGCCCTCACCCGCGGCATGGTCTCCACCCTCTCTCACATCGCCGTCTCCGCCCTCGCCTCCTACCCGGGTCCCGACAACGCCGCCGCACTCCTTGCATGGGCCGCACCGCTCCCACCCCAGCTGGTCATCCTGGTGGAGCGCATCGCCTTTGCCACTACTGTCGAAGCCGTCGCTGAGCCGCTGCTCCCGCTCTCTGCTGCTCGCGAGTCTGCGCTCATCGACGTCATTGCCAATGCGCTTCGGGCGCCGCCCTCGTCCGGATCCGCCGATGCTTTGCAGCCGCCGCGCTCCACCCTCGAGGTCATGCTTCTCCTGCACACCTACTTTCGTGCCGTGTACTGCGAGCTCCTTGTGCCGGCCAACCCACTCTCGCCGGCCAAGCCAGCCACGCCCTGCACCCCGCGGACGCCATCGTCACAGCCGGCCTCGCCACCGCTCTCGGCTTCCAGCTCCTCGTCCAATCTTGCTGCTCTCTCCGCCTCGCAGCAAGTAGGGTCGGCCGCAAGCTTCCTCGCCACTGCAGAGCCGGACGTCCGCGCCGCCTATGCCGGTCACCTCCGGTTCTATGCCGACACCACCGACACCACCGGCCGTCTCGCCGTTTCTGCCCGCCAGTACGATGCCGAGCTAAGTTACGACTTTGAGCTTGTTCCGCCGCATGCCCCGCTCGCCATCACCCCGCCCGAACGCGGTGCGGTTGCGGCGGCCACCTCGGCACTGGTCGCATCGCGCCTCGTCGCCATCACCGGCGAGCACTCGACCGGCAAGACCCGGACCGCCCTCGCCCTCGCCCCGAATCTTGGTCGCTACCACGTCGTCTACTCGGGCTCGCCCTGCATGCACTACGTCACACTCACCAATTTGTTCAAGGGCGCCGCCGCCGCCGGCGCGCTCCTCGTCATCAACGATGTCGACCGCCTCACCACAGGCATGATGGCGGTGGCAGCCCAGCTGCTCGGTCGCCTCCTCCGTGCCCGCGCTGCTGGTAAGGCCGCCATTGCCTTTGAAGGCTCTGATGCGCTTCCGCTTGCTCCCTCCATGGGTGTGGTCCTCACCGCTGCGCTGCTCTCCTTCTCGCCACCGTTCCATTCGACCGTCGTTCACAAACCTCGCCTGCCGGGTGCAGCGCCGGGCGATCGCCAGTGGTCTTCGCTCTCGGCCTCGCCGCTGGAGTCTCTGGTCGCCTTTGAGTCGGCTCAATCGTTTGCCTCGTCACCAATGCTGGCTGCTGACGCCGCAAACGCCGCCGAAGCCGGTGATGCCGCCGCGGCCGTCCCAGCGCCGCCGGCTGTGGCTCCGGGCATCTCCTCGCTCAACGTTGCGCTGTACTCAGCCTCGCATCTCTCGCCGTTGCCGCCGGCGCTCAAGGCAGCCTCGCGGACCATCGCCCTAGCTGCTCCGTCGCTCCACGCTATTGCTTCCGCGAATCTCGCATGTGCCGGCCTTGTCCACGCCGCCACGCTGGCGACCAAGCTTGCCGCCCTCGCCGAGCTCGTCCCCGCTATTTGCGCCCGCTCCGTTCTCCGCGTCTGTCGCCTTGCCACCGCGATGTGGCGCTCGGTCGAGAGCGCTTCCCTTCTTCCGCCGCAGGCCTACACCCACGAAGCTACCATTGTCGTTGCCGCCGTCCGCATGTGGATGGCGCCCCGCCTCGACAAAGCCGACATGCAGAGCTTTGAGGATGCCCTCGCAGCCGCCTTTCCGCGCGGCTGTGAAGCAAGCCCACATCCTGGCCTTGCCGTCCCGCGCCATGTACCGCTGCTGGATGCCACGGCCGCTGCCGCACATGCCAAAGACCTTGGCCTCGAGGCCACGCCTCAGCTCCTTGCGTGTGCCACTGCGCTCTGCGACGCCGCGGCTCTTGCGCGCGGCGTCATGCTTGTCGGCTCGCCGGCGTCGGGCAAGTCTGCCGCACTTGCGCTCTTCCGCGCACACCTTGCCGCTGTTGGCGGCTGGCGGGTGGCGGCGGTCTACCCAGCCTCGCTCACCTACGGTCAGCTGTACGGCTCGATTAACCCGTCGACGGGCGTTTGGGTCGACGGCCTTGTTGCACACCTTGTCCGCGCTGCCGCAGCCGCATCTGCAGCCTCTGGTGCCCGCACTCTGATTGTCTTCGATGGCCCGCTCTCGGCCCACTGGGTCCGTCCGCTCTTCGACCTTCTCGGCGCTCACCCTGTCCTCTGCCTCGACTCGGGCGAGCGCGTGCTCTCAACCCCGGACTTGCATTTGGTGTTTGAGACCGAGTCGCTCGACCTCGCGCCGCCGTCGCTCGTCGCGCAGTCGGCTATTGTTCGCACTCCGGGCCCGCTCTCGTGGCGGCTGCTGGTCGCCCCCGCGCTGGCGCGCTTTGAGCGCGAGTACGGGCCCCAGATGGGTGTTCAGCAACTTGATGTCGCTGCCACCCTTACTCGCCTCCTCGTCGACTCGACACTCGTGGCGAAGGCGGTCTCAGTCCGGTGCTCGCTCTCGCCCCAGGAAGACGGCCCAGAGGGGCCTTCACCGCAGTGGCCTCCTTCCTCGCGCTGCTCGGCTCCGAGCTGGCATCGTACCGCGGCGTCGATCTCTCGTCGTCGCCTGAGTTTGGCCGCCTTCACCCTCTCCCGTCATCAGAGACTGCTCTCGCGGCACGACTCGAGGCGCTGGTTCTCTTTGCCGCCGTCAACACACTTGGTGCGCTCCCGGTCAGCTCGGCACGGACCGGGTGGATTTCTTGGCTCGGTGGCGCACTCTCCAGCTTTGGCATCGAGCTCGACGCACTCGGCGTCGAGACCGTGGCACAACTTGCCGACGTCGTGCCGAATCCGAATGCAACGGCAGAGCCGCACCTGGTCTCGTGGGCCGACTACGCCGCCGGCCGCGGCCTGTTTGTCACCATGCCGGTCGTGGGCACTCCTATTCGTGCCCACCGCGGCTTTGCTGCCTCGACCGTCCGTGTCCAGTACCTGACCTCCAAGCTCCTCAACGCCGGACACCATGTGGCGCTCTGTGGTCCATCGGGTGCGGGCAAGACGCGCCTCATGCTGGACATTTTCTTCCGCAACGAATGGCTCGCCCCAACGTGGCCGGCCACGTTGTCCCGGGCACCGCCCACATGCAGGCGTCGGGCTTTCAGCTCGCGCTCGACCGGGTCCTCACACGCAAGCGAAAGAACGTCTGGGGCCCGATTGCCCACGGCCAGACCCGCGCCATCCTCGCCGACGACTTTGAGTTCCGCATGGAAGAGGGTGCGCTTGGCGAGCTGCTCCGCCAGTGGCACGACACAGGCGGCTGGCACGACGCCACCAAGCCGACAACCTTTCGCTTTGTCGAGTCGATTCAGTTTGTGTTGGCCTCCCTCGACGCCGACGCCGACCCGCTGCCGCCGCGGCTGGCCCATCGGTTTGTCACGCTTGCCGTTGAACCACCGTCGCACGACGAGCTCGTTGTTGCGCTCGCGCCCGCCGTTGCTGTTCACCTCCATACCGCCCACAAGCTCTCATCGCTCGACCTTAGGTCGCTCTCGAAGCCTCTTGTCGGTGGAACGCTCGCGCTGTACCACGACCTTGCGCTGGCGCTTCCCGCCTCGCACGCGCGGCCGCACTACGCCTTCAACATTCGACATGTCGTCAAGGTACTTGACGGCCTTGTCCTTGCAGTCCGCGGCGGTCTCGAGTCTGTGGAAGACGTGCTCGAGGCGTGGCACCACGAGCTCCGACGGGTCTTTGCTGACGGCCTCGTCGAGCTTGAGCACCGGACATGGGTCGCTCGCTGGATCGCCACCCACGGCCCACAGCTCTTTGCAGGCATTGCCGATGCCCAAGTGCTAGCCGAGCTCTTTGCATCGCCGCCGCGGCTGTTCAACACCCTCATGCCAAGCGTCGCCAAGGACCACCCGTACGCGCCGGTGGCTTCGGGTGACAGTCTTCTCGACGTGGTCGACAATTTTGTGACCGAGCTCAATGCGTCGACACAGACCCCGCTCAAGCGGGCCTTCCTCATGGACGCTGTGTCGCACATCTCTCGCCTCAACCGCGTCTTTTCGCTCCAGCGCTCGCACGCGGTCCTTGTCGGCGCAACAGCAGCGCAGCGGACAAGCCTCGCTCGGCTCGCCGCTGTCCTCTCGCACGTCGCCCAGCGTGCCATCCTCGAGCTCTCGGCCACGCTCCACTCCGACGAGGTCGAGTGGCGCAAGCTCCTCTCGTCTGCGCTGCTTCGGGCCGGTGGCCTCGGCCTTGCCACGGTGCTCATTGTCGATGAGACCCAGCTTGCTGCCGAGTGCGTCCTCGCCGACTTGGCCATTGTCATCAACTCGGGTCACGTTCCCATCACCCTCTTTACCGAGGAGCAGCAGCAAGCCGTTGCGCGCCACATCCGCAACACTCATCCGGGCATGGTCGAAGGCGCCGCCATCTACGTCCAGTTCCTCCGCAACATCAAGACCCATCTGCACCTGGTGTTTGGCTTTGACGCCGCCTCGCCCACCATGCACTTTGTCACCCGCCACTACCCGGCACTGCTCAACTGCTGCACCCTCGACTGGTTTGACACCGTGCCCGACGACGACCTGCGGCTGGCCGCGCACCAGGTTCTTCACAACGTGCCTGGTGCACTGCTGAGCTCGAGCATGCTTGAGAGCGTCGGTGACCTGCTTGTCGACCTGCACAAGGTGGCCGTGCACGTGACGGGCGCCTTTGCGCTCGCCACCGCGCTGCCGACCCCGGTCTCGCCCGCAAGCTTCACCGAGTTTCTCTCCGAGGTTGTGGAGGTCATCAAGCACCGCTCGCAAGAGTACTCGGAGCGGGCACAGGTGCTCACCGCGGCGCTGCTACAGGTCGACAGCGCCAACGCGGCGGCGGCCCAGCTCAAGATCGAACTCGTTGGCCTATACCAGACCATCACCGAACGTGAGGCTACCATTGCGGCGCTCGAGGAGGAGCTGTCGGACGACCACGCTTCGATTCGGCACTTTGAGGACGAGCTGGCTGTTCTCAGCCAGGCCATTGACGCCAAGAACGCGACTGCGAGTGAGCTCGAGTCGGTACTGCAAGTCTCAGAGGAGACGGTGCTGCCCAACATGGTGCGCGCCAAGAAGCGGCTGAAGCAGCTACAGCGACGGACCCAGCTGAGCCTGGCGTCCAAAACCAAGCCGTCGCTGGCCCTGCGGCTGGTGATGAAGGCCATCTGCATCATCCGCGAAATCACACCACGCTACGTCATGGTGCCCGGAACCGGCGCCGATGGCGCGCCGATCCGCGAGGAGACGTACTGGCCTGAGGCCAAGATCTTGCTCGCCGACGGCAAGTTTGTACGCAACCTTCTGTTCGTTGACCCGATGCAGCTGACCGACGAGTCTGTGGCCAAGCTTGCTGACGTGCTCGCGCACGAGAGCTTCCAGGGCAAGGCGGTGGTCAAGCTCCGGCGGCCGGTCCGTCTACTGTACGACTACGTGCACGCGGCGTACCAGCTGAGAGTCACGCTCACCTCGCTCAAGCCGCAGCAGGAGGAGCTTCGCATTCTGCGGATTGAGATTGAGGGCCTCCTCGTCGAGCGGGCCGGGCTCACCGCCGAACTCCACGCGCTGTCGGCCAAGATTGCGTCGCGCGACGCCGAGCTTGTGTCGGCGCGCAACGAGCTCGTAGCGGCGCGGGCGACCAAGGATGCTCATGTGGCGCGGGTCCAGCACGCGCAAAAGCTCGAGTCGATGCTCGAAGACAACGTGGCAACCTGGGGTGAGCGGCTCAGCGAGCTGCGGAAGCGGCTCGAGGCGCTGCTGGGTGACGCACTAGTGGCGGCGACCTTCCTAGTCTATGGCGGCCCGCTCTCGGTCGAAGCGCGAAACAGCCTGGCAAGCAAGGCAATCCAGGCTGCGGTTGCTGCGGGCTTGCGCCCGTCGCAGACCGAGGAAACCTTTGACCTCGGTGAGCTGCTGATGGGCAAGGCTGAGCGGCTTGGATGGGCGGCGCTCGGCCTTGATGCCCGCGACCGGTTTGCGGCTCAGAACGCAGTCATCATGTTTGTCAACAACCAGCGATGGCCGCTGCTCATTGACCCGTCGGGCAACGGCGTACGCTGGGTCCGCTCCCTCGAGGGCGAGCCTCTCCGCGAAATCCGGGCTGGCTCGGACAATGTGATGGCGGCGGTGAGCCGCGCTGTCCGCGACGGCGTGCCAGTCCTCCTCCACGGCATCCTCTCCGACGCCGACCTGCCGCCTGCGCTCGGCCCGCTGCTCTCCAAGCTTTACTTTACCGACAACGATGGGCTCGGCGTGCGGATTGGTGATGTGGTGGTCAACGTTCGCGAGGGCTTCCACCTCTACCTAGCGACGCCACTGGAAGACGCATCGTGTCTCACGCTGGTGACATCGGGCATTGTCGGCTGTATCTCGTACCGGCACGCACCGACGACAGTGAGCCTTGCGCTAGGTCAGGCCATTGCCGACGCCACTGCGCCGAGCCTCCGTGTGGAGGACAAGCGCGACGCGGTCATTACGGCCGAGCTTGCGCTGCTGGAGGCGGATGGGCACTTGCTCACGATGCTGACAGAGTCCGCGATAGACGCGCTGGTGGGCAGCGACGCGCTGCTGGACGAGCTCGGGCGGGCCAAGTCACAGCTACTGCTGGCAGAGAACGTGCTCGCCAAGCGGCGCGAGGCGCTCGGCGAGGCGCGGCGGGCGTTTGACGACGTGCTCGGGCCAGTGGTAGAGACTGCAGTCTCGATGTACGGTGCCATGTCTGACTTGCATAGCGTCAACCCGGTGTATCGGTTCTCGTTTGGCTGGTTCCAGGCCGCGCTGGTGGCGCAGCTGGCTCGACAGCTGGGCGAGGTGGTCGCTGCTGGAACAAGCGGCAGTGCCTCTATGCCGCACACGGCGTCAGAGGCCATGCTGGGCGAGGGCAGCGAGGCAGCCATTGACCCGTCACTGGCCGCCGAGCTGGGCGAGGCAATGCGAGTTGCGCGAGCGAGCGTCTTTGGCGAGGTTTCCAAGTCGCTCTTTGACGAGGATGCACTGCTGTTTGCCACGCTGCTCGTTGTGCGCGACCGCGTGGCGAGCGGCGCCGTCTCGCGCGAGCTCTACGACGCGTTTGTGCACGGGCCGGGGGCAGGCGATGGCGGTGGGCGGCGGTTTGGTGCAAATCCGGCTCCCGAGTGGCTCAACGACGCCGCGTGGGCGGCCGTGTGTGCAACAGCCGGTACTGTACCTGGCCTCGATGGGCTCTCGGCCGAGGTGACGATGCGTCCAAGCGAGTGGCGCAAGTGGCTGGAGGCCAGTGAGCCGTGGCGGACGCCGCTGCCCACGGACAAGTGGCAGCGGCGGGTGCCGACAAAGTCGTTCCTGCGGCTGGTGCTGGTGCGGTGTGTGCGGCCGGACGCGCTGCTCGGCGCACTGCGGCACTACATCTGGTTTGCCCGCGAGGACTACGGGCCCGAGTTTGTGAGCTCGCGGTTGGCAGACGTCGGGTACATGCTTGCGCACGCGTCGCTTCCGCCAGGGGTGGCGTCGTGGTCGTGCGCGCCGGTGGCGATTCTGCACGACGACGGCGTCGATCCTCTCCTGCCGGTGGTTGCCCACGCCGCCGCCGCTGGCGTACCCGAGTCCAAGCTCCTCATTGTCCCGCTTCACTCACACTCGGTATGGCGCGCACCTAGTGAGCCTGAGAGCACGAGTGGAGTGTCCGCCTCGAGTAGTGCCGGAACCGGCACCAGCGGCAGCGGATGGCCTGCCGCCTCGCGCGAGGTGGGCGAGCCTGCGCCGGGCGCCGCGAGTCTACTCGCCTCGGGCATGTCGAATCCTGCGCTGGCCGCGAGGGCGGGTGCAGGCGCAACCGCTGGCGCGGTGTCTGGCCTCAACACCTCGGCGCGGCGCGGGCTGGGGCGGGTGCGAGGGAGCGGTGCCGGAGGCGGGAGCGGGAGCCCAGTGAGTCTAGGAGGTTTGGTCGCCGCGGCGCCGACAGGTTCAACCGGCGCGTCGGAGCTGCAGCGGGCGTCGCTGGAGACGACGATGGCCGGGCGTCTGCTGAGCTCTAAGCTCGACGGCGGGCTCGGATGGGGCCCGCCGGTCAAGTCTGTACTGGACGCCGCCAACTCGTGGGGCCGATGGGTGGTGCTCACCGATGTGGACGAGGCACCGCAAGAGGTGCTCGACGAGCTTGCGCGGTACGTCATGGGGCTCTCACCGGCGGTGACGCACACGGCGTTCCGGCTGTTTGTGCTGGCGAGCCCGGTCATCTCACTCCCGCAGCCGCTTCTCTCGCAATGCGTGACGCTTGTGGCGCAGGCCGCGCCGAGCGTGCGGTCGAGCGTGATGAGCGCGTTCAGCCACAACGGCGAGAAGCTGAGCAAGGCACTCTCTGCCGACCGCCGAACGAGCTGGCGGCGCGCAGCGGTGGGTGTGTTCTTTGTGCATGCGCTTGTTCGTGGGCGATTCCGGTTTGAGCCGCAGGGCTGGTCGTGGCCTGTGGCGCTGCCGAGCTTGGCCACCGAGGTCGAGGTGCTTGGGGTGCTCGAGCGCGAGCTTGCAGCGCGGCCAGTCGGGCGTGACATCGAGCATGTGCTGGCCTTCGTCCGTGGATGGGCCCGCGACGTGGCGTACGGTCCGCTCTTTGGTGCGCCGCTGGACCGCTGGATTGTGGAGGCGCTGCTGCGGTCGGTGCTGCGGCCAGAGATTGCGGACGAGAGCCGCAACTTTGTGCTCCGCGGCGAGTACGTGCTACCCAAGGCGTCTGCCGGACTCCCGTCCGAGTATCTCGAGCATGTCAAGACCCAGTTTAGCAGCGACGATCCGGCGAGCGTGTTCGGCCTCCCGGATTCGGTGACGAGCGAGGCCAACCGGAAGCATGTCCACCACTTGCTTGCCGCACTGGCAAGCCTCGATCTTGTGCACGCAGACTCTGACTCGGTTCCGCCTCCGCGACACACAATCTCGTCGTGGTCGGACGAGGCAACGACGGTCATTGCCACGCTTGCACAGCGGGTGCCGGAGCAGATTCCGGGGAAGCTGGTGGCGGTGCCGGATCACGCGTCGCTGAGCGTGAAGCTTGTGGCGCGGCAGGTGAGTCGGTACAACAAGTTGCTCCAAGTAGTCCATGACTCGCTGGCGGAGCTGAGCGCGGCGCTCGCCGGTCGGGCGGTGCTGAGCCTCGAGCACGAAGTGCTCTGCGAGCAGCTTCTTCGCGGGCTTATTCCGTTTCAGTGGGCGGTTGTCTCTTACGAGCACATGTACGGCCTGCAAAGGTTCCTCGATGATCTTGCGCGGCGTGTGGCGAGCGTGCGGCGGGTGTGCAGCGGCGAGGCTGCCGGCGGCCTACATGCCGGCTCGGTCGATGTCTCGATCCTCTTTGCCCCGCGCGAGCTGTTTGCGGCGGTCCGCGAGGCGGCCGCGGCGGCACTGGAGACGACCTTGGACATGGTCGAGGTGCGTCTCTCGTTTGCGGCCGATGAGGTTCAGGCCGCGACGGCGGCAGGGGGCGGCGGCAGCGCTCGCGCGCGTGCCGGCCTGTGCGTCGATGGTCTCTGGATCCAGGGCGCGCAGTGGTCTCCGGACCGCAGCGTGGTGATGGAGAGCAGCGAGAGTGCCGGATCTGCACCGATGCCACGCGGGGTGCTGAGCGGCGTGGCTGTTCGCAAGCATGAAGATGCCCAAGCCGAGGCTGGAGTGGTGCGGGTGGCTGTCCCTGTGTGGTCGACCGAGTGGCGAGCCGAGACGCCGCTGGTGTGGGTGGAGCTCGACGCGTCGCCGACGCTGCATGTTGATGCTGTGCATGCGGTGGAGGACGAGTGGGCGCTGCGGAGCGTGGCGCTGCTGTGCGAGGCGCCAAACAGGGTGTAGCTAGCTACTAAACGCGTTTATCTACCGCTTGCGATGAGTGGGTGTGCGACCTGGGAGTGGCGGCATGATCGGCGTCAGGCCGTCAAGGCCGGGAGCCGGCTCGGGCATGGCCGACGGTGGGTGGGGCCGGTTGCGGGGATGGGTGCGTCCGCGGGGGGCGCGCGGGCGCGAGCCGCGCGGGCGCGAGCCTGCGGCGTAGGGCGAGCCTGTGGCGTGGGAGACGCCGCGTAGGGGGTGCGAGGACGGCGGCGGCGCCGTGGCCGGGCCAGCTGAGCGCTCGAGGAGGATGGCGAGGGCGGCGTTGATGGACGAGAACTGGGCGTCGACCTTGAGCTCGAGCGACGCAACTTCGCGCTGGAGCGAGTTGAGTGCCGCCGAGTCCTCTTCCATGAGCGCGGACGTGGCAGCGGTGAGGGCGTCGATGCGGTCAGAGACGTCAGTGCGGCTGGCGGCAGCGGCGGAATCAGCGTAGGACTCGTGCGGGAGGCGGAAGGAGACCGAGTGGTCGCGGGGGCGCGAGCTTGTCGAGTTTGCGCGCGGGCGCGGGCTCGAGCATGGCGAGCTGTCGTCGTCGAGGGAAAGGGCGCTGATGGCCGCAGTCGAGGAGGGATCGAGACGACGGAGGAGGTGCTTGCGGCGCTTGTAGCCAGTCTTGTCGGCCGACTTGAAGGAGCGGAAGGACATGGAGCGAAGCATGGCGCCCTGGCGCGCAATCTCGTACTCAAGCCGCGAGATGGCGGCCGACTTTTCGTGCGGGTAGTCCTGCTGGGCCCAGTGGAGGAGCGAGGGCTGGCCGGGCGGCGGCTGGCGATCGGTGCCTGCGGACGATGTCGAGGCGTTGAGCATGGACGCGCCGCGGATGGTGGAGACACGCTCGAGGTTGTTGGCAGCGGTGGCGGTGAGAGTCGCGGTTGTGATCTCTGGCTCCGTCCGTGGCGTTGCCGGGACGCCGATGCCGGGCGCCGAGGCAGAGTGCGACGCGCGCGAGCGGCGCGAGTGCGAGTGCGAGCGGGAGCGGGAGCGCGGACAGGCGCGCTCGCACGAGCTGTTTCCGGAGAGGCCCGATGTGTCTGCGTCACCGGTGTTGTCAGCCGAGCACGAGTCGACAGACTCAGAGTAGGCCTCTGTGGCGTCCACGAGGCGGGGGCCGGACGGCAAGCCTGTGAACGAGAGGCGAAGGGCGCGGGAGTCGGCGGCGAGCTTGGCGTCGGTGGCGCGGACGAGGTCGGCCATGGAGGCGGACTTGGTGGGGGCGAGTGGGGACGAGGTGTTGAGGACAGACGAGGTGCGGGTAGCGGCGAGGCCAGAGGAGGATATGCCGGAGCGGAGGCGGAGGCGCTCGAGCAGATAGTTGACGTCCGCATGGAGGTCGAGGAGCTCGATGAAGATCTCCTCAAAGATGGCGGCGTAGTCGGCCTCGGTCTTGGTGTTCATGGACGAGAGCGAGTGCTTGAGCTTGCGCCATGTGCGGAGGGCAGCGTACATGGTGCGCTCCGCGGTGCGCACGGCGCGACGGGCGCGGAACGAGGGCCGCGCTTTGACGGCGCGACGGGCGCGCGAGTAGGCCCACGCCTTTTGGATGACGACGGCTGCCGACGGCGCAACGAGACGGCGCGAGCGGTCGCGGCGGAGAAAGGTGACGACCTTGGCCTCTTGCAGCGAGAGCGCGAGGCGGCGCTGGACGAGGGCGACGAGGAGGGCGGTGAGAAGGAGGCCGATGAGGGCAGTGACAAAGGCGGAGATGCGGCCGGAGAGCGTGGTGACGACAATGTCGCCGTAGCCGACGGTGACGAGGGTGATGCCGAGAAACCAGATCGAGTCGCCAAACTGGGCGTGCTGCGGATTGTCGATGCGCTCGGCAATGTGGACAATGTACGAAAGAACCGCAACGAGGGTCGAGAGCAAGCCGGCGACGACCGAGTATGGGTGGGCATCGAGGATGGTCTTGAGCACAAAAAGATTGGAGAACTCGACGTCGGAGAGCGCGCCGATAAACTGCGAGCCGCGCCGGAAGAGGAACGAGTGATCGCGAATGTAGCGCGGGATAAGATAGGCGCGGAGAAACATGAGGATGAGGATGGGGAGCGGATGCGGACTTCCGAGTCGCTCCGCTCGCGCATGACGTCGTAGTCGATCCGCTGAACCGCGGGTAGGTCCAGGAACGGGCCGGCGTGGACGGCACAGATTACCATCTCAAACGCGCACGAGACAGCGAGCGGCGAGGTGAAGACCGTTGACGACGCCGGCGTCAGATCCTTCAGCCGCAGCAGACGATGTGCGAGGCTAAAGTACGAGTACACAGTCCAGAGCAGGCCGATCGTGGAGAGCGAGACAAATGCTTTGAGGATGGTGGAGATGAAAGTGGGTTGTCCATCGTGGGCGTGCTCGATCTCGTGCTGTCATGCCGCCCCGTCATGACCGTGACCACAGCCAACCCAGACATCACAGCCAGCCGTCACCACACGGTCCCCGCCCGCCCGTGAGTCCTAACCATCACCCACACCCGCACACACTCTCTCCCTTACTCCATCTCGCCGTCATCCGTCACATACCGAGAGACATGCAAGACCAAGGCCTACAAGGGCAAGGATGACGGTAGCACGCGAGATCTTGCGCTGCTTGCGCTGGATGGCGACCTCGGGCACGCCGGCCTTGCGGGCAAACTCCGCCGTGGTCGGCACAGCTTGACCAGTACCAAACGAAGCCGACATGCGAACCATGTTGACCACCGCCGACGAGCCCTTCTCCCGTCGTCGTGAGGGATGGAAGACAGACGGAAAGCCCACCATGTCCCGTCGGTGACTTCCTCCAAAGTCAGGTTACCCACACCCCCGACCACCCATACACACACTCTCTCTCACTCTCTCTCCCCCTGGCTGCTCACCCGTAGATCAACTGCCATGACCCCCCCCCCTCCCCCCCGACCCTCCCAAGCTCATCCTTCAAAAATTGTCCCCATCACCCCCCACCCCCCACCCCCACCACCCCAACCCCCCCATGA
>NW_013657645.1:25366-50958 GCF_000142905.1 Thecamonas trahens ATCC 50062
GTAATCTCACTCTCTCTCCCCCCTGGCCTGCCTCACCCGTAGATCAACTGCCATGACCCCCCCCCTCCCCCCGACCCCCCCAAGCTCCATCCTTCAAAAATTGTCCCCATCACCCCCACCCCCACCCCCCACCACCCCAACGCCCCCCCCCCCCCCTCCGCATAGGCCAACGAGCAAAAATTTCTCCGCACGACCGTCAAAGCCAATCACCACCGCTAATTTACTGGCGGGAAAAGCCCCCGTTGCAACGACGACCAACACAATCACAATCAATGACTACCGTTGCAATTTGGCGGTTCGACATTCGTCTCCCTTTTTCAGAGCGCTGAAAAAGCGGAATTTTTTTTGGTTCGGTTTGTGGCAGAAATCGTAACGCGCGTCATTCTCATTAACGTTCTTTGTTCATCAACTTACGATTGTTGTGCTTGTTGGCTCACGCGCGTGCAAAGGTCATTCGTTCTTCCACGTCTGCCCTCCCTCCCTCCGCTTCCCCCGCTCCCCCCCCCTCCCGCATACTCCCCCCCACACACACACCTTCTGTGTAACTGAGGTTTGAGTATGCCTGGTACGATGACTGGTATGGTGGTTGCTGTCGTGGCACTCGCCTCGCTTCTCCTCGCACCGCACCTTGCCCTCGGTGGCTCGGTCCCGCCGTGGGCAACGTACACCTTTGATGGCAAAACCAACCGAGGTGACGGAGTCGGTGCGGCTGGGACCAACCTCGCGCGGTACCTTGGTTACCATTATCCGGACGGCTCGTCTTCTATGGAGTTTGCGTCGCGGCCAAAGTGCTGTGACCTCGAGGCGTTTTTCCGTGTCGAAGTCGACCAGCCGTCGCTGGAAGGCCTCAATGTGGCCACCATGTCCTTTGGCCAATTCTCGCTCTCGCACGATGTGGCCCTCACGCCCGACTCGACCGACCTTCATCCCAACCCCGAGTCATGCACCTCGCTCCATCGCATGAAGTATGTGCCGGGCTCGTCGCCGCGGGAGCATGTCAACGTCGTCACCTCGTTCATCGACTTGTCCCAGGTCTACGGCTCAGACGATGCCAAGGCCCTGGCGCTCCGCACTCTCTCGGGCGGCAAGCTCAAGACCGGGCCGGGCAACCTCCCGCCGCGCGGGTGCAAGACCCTTGGCGTCAACATGGGCAACCCCATCCATGGCGTGTCCAACGAGCAGCTCTTTTGCGTCGGCGACACCCGCGGGAACGAGAACATCATGCTCCTCGCCTTCCACGCCATCTTTGTCCGCGAGCACAACCGCCTCGCGGATGAGCTTGCTGCCGCACACCCGCGGTGGTCCGACGACGAGCTCTTTTCAAGGCCCGCGCCATCAACATTGCCCAGTACCAGCAGATCACCTTCTACGAGTACTCGCGCGCCATCCTCGGCGACGCCGTCTTTGACCGCCTCATCGGCCCGTACTCTGGCTACGACCCGGCCATCCGCCCCGAGGTCTCGGCCGAGTTCTCGCAGGGCTCGTTCCGCTTTACCCACGGCCAGATCCCCGAAGTTGTCGTCGACATGACCACCCCGTCGAGCCCGTACCTCCGCTCGCTCTCCGAGTTCTTCTTCAACCCCAAGGAGCTCGCCGGCCGCGGCGTCGACGCCTTTATGCACGGCATGTTGCTCTACCCGTCGCAGGAGGTCGACGCCCAGTACGCCAAGACCCTCATTGACTTTCCGCACCTCCTCGCTCTCGACTGCATGCGCGTCCGCGACCTCGGCCTCGCCTCGTTTGAGCACGCCCGCGCCCACTACGGCATCGCCTCGCCGGTCACTGACGTCCCGCGCAAGCTCGCGCTCCTCGACGTCTACGCCTCGTCGTCCGAGGGCACCGACCTCTTCACCGGCGGTCTCGCCGAGGAGCACGAGGTCGGCTCGTCGTTTGGCCCGGTCTTCAATGCCATCTATGCCCAGCAGTTGCTTGCCCTCCGTGACGGCGACCCGTACTGGTTCGAGAACCCGTCGTACGCCCTCCTCTCTGCCGCCGAGCGCACCGCCGCCCGCGCCACAACCCTCGCCCACATCATCCGCCGCAACACCGACATCCCGGCAGACCTCGTCCCCGACAATGCCTTCAAGATGCCGTTCTACTCGGCAAACACTGCGTCGTCGGGTGGCGTCGCTACGTCCACCTCGTCGGCTTCGGGCTCGACGTCGTCACCCGCCTCCCAGTCGACCGCAGACGGCCACGTCTACCCCACCGCGCCTGCCGCCTCCAACAACGCCGAGCTCAGGTACCTCCGCGCCCTCACAGGCATCACCGTCGTCGGCTTCCTCGTCGTCCTCGCCTCGGCCGCTGTCCTCGCCGCCACCGCCTACCGCCTCGTCAACCGGCCCACCGCCGCCCCGGTCGCCTCGACCAAGCGCTCCTCCGGCCTCGCCCGCTCGGTCAAGCCGCCGCGCAAGGATGCGAACCGCTTTGACGGCGGCGCCTCACTCATCCACCTCGGCTATACCGTCTCGCCCGAGCACTCGGCCTCTTACGAGGGTGACGTCTGGATGTCGCACGTCTCGTCCGACGACCTCTCGTCCTCGCCGCGCGCTCCTGCTGCCGCTGCCGCCGCTGCCAAGCCGCGCGCGTGAGCAAGCAAGTGAGAGTGTGTGCAACGCGTTTCGTAGTTTTTTTACCTTAGCCAGCCAAGGGGGTGGTGAGCTTACTCGTCGCCGATGACCTTGCGAACAAAGTCAAAGAAGGAGAACTCGTTGGTGGCAATGCCGCTGGTGTAGACATAGTACGAGGCGAGCGAGGAGGAGAACATGGCCTTGGCGTAGGCCTCGGGCAGGCGGTCGACGAGGGCCTGGACCGAGCCGACGTGCTCGATGAGGATGGGCGGGACGCAGCGGGCAAGCATCGGGTCGCGGATGGCGTGGTTCTCAAAGAGATCCGAATCCTCGATGGCGTCGACGAGGACGTTGATCTTGGACGAGAGGACGTCGGTGAGCTCGGTGCGGCGGCCGCGGCCGGCGGCATGCTCCTTGACGAGCGCGCGGTACTCGAGCCGGGCGTTCTCCTCCACGAGGTCCTGGATCTGCGTGGCGTACGTGTCGTAGAACTCGGGCACGTTGTCCGGGTCCTTCACGCACATGAGCTTGTCAAACTCCTCGTCGTCGAGCGTGAGCGCGGCGAGGACTTCCTTGGACGACGACGTCACGCCGCCCTTGTTCGTCGACGCGTCCTTGAAGACCACCACGCCGCCGTCCTCGAGGATGGTGCGCGCCTCGGGCGTCACAAACAGGTTCGCGCCCTCCACGAGGTACTTGAACCGCGGCGTGCCGTCCTCCTTGAACACCGACGCCACGTTGCTGGCGTTGATCGACTCGGGCCGCCCACCGCACGGCACAAACAGGTCGGCCTCAAAGAGCGGGTGCAGGTGGAAGCCGTTGCGGAACGCGTCGCCGGCACGCACCTTCTCGCCGTTGGGCAGCGTCACGTCGGTGTCGTCGACGTTGACAAAGAAGCCGCCCTCCGAGAGCTTGGACTGGTCAAAGGCCTCGCCCATGAGCCGGCCCCTGGCCAGGCGCTCAAGCTCCGTGCGGTCGAGCCCGTTGGGGTCGTACAGCACACCCGAGCCGTCCACAATCGCCTTGGTGATGTCCTTGGAGATGAGGATTTCGTTCGAGCCGAGGTCGCCGTCCGGCCCGCCGGTCTGCACCTTGGTCACCGTCGACTCGTCGATGCCGGCGTCCGCCAGGGCCTCGGTCACAAACTTGTGCACCGACCGCGTCGTCATGCCGTACGTGTCGTGCGGGATGCCGCCAATCGACGGCGGCTTGCCCGTCGTGAACGCCTTCCAGTACGGGTACCCACGGTGCTTGGCGTAGAGGCATGCCCACTCCATGAGGTCGGCCGTGTGCTCGTCCGGGCCGAGGAAGAGCACCTCGGGCTGCCCATGGTAGTCGAGAATCGACTCGTCGTCGATGATGACGTCGAGGACAGACGAGATGTACTTGCGGAACTTGAGCTCCGGCTGCGCCTGCCGGTCCTGCCCGAGCAGGATCGTGCCCTTGGAGCCAAACTCAGGAATGTCCTTGTTCTTGAGGTTCTGCGTGTGCGCCAGGTTGTAGTTCTCCACAAACAGCGCCTCGTAGTTCTTGGCGTACGCCGCCTCGTCGCGCGACTTGATCAGCCGCACGCCGCCACGCGCCACGTCGCGGAACCGCACGTGGAAGCCGTGGAAGTCGTTCGCCATCGACATGATGATCCCGTACGGAATGTCCGGGAACATGTGCGAGTAGTCCGAGAGGAACTGCGGGTTGAGCCGGAACGACACCGCCGCACGCCGGGTCTTGTAAAAGTTGGTCTTCACCACACTCGAGTTGAACTCGAGCGTCTCCGAGAGAATGTGCTGCTCGTCGCCCACAGACGCCTCGGACGCAATCCGCTCCTCGAGCGCCGCAATCTCCTCCGCAGACGGCGTTGCCGCCACAGCAGGGTTGAACCGTGCGTCAAACGCGCCAAAGATCGACTTGAACAGCTGGAAGTTGCGCACAATGGTCTTGACCACCGCAGGCTCTGAGAACTGCGACGCACGCAGGTGCTTGCCCACGCCCAGCAGCCGCCGCCGCTTGACAGGATCCGTCTCCACGTCGAGCAGCGCCTGGTAGTCAACCACCGTCGCCGGCGAAAAGTAGCTCACGTACTTGGTCACCGCAGAGATGTACGCGTACTCGCGCGCAGAGATCTGGCCCTGCAGGAAGTACGGCGAGAGGTGCGGCGAGACAGGCATCGTCAGCTGGAGCGAGATGAGGTCCGCGAGCTCCTTCACCGCAGCGTCCGACGCCTCGCCGCCAATGTACAGCGTGTACACCGCAATGCCGTTGGCAAACGACTCAACAAGCTTCCGCTCGCACACCAGGTTCGACGCAAAGATGAGCTTCGAAATGTCGGCCAGCGACGTGTTGTGCGACAAAGGCCGCGCCGCCACAAGCAGCGGGATCGACCCGTCGTGCCCGCGCCGCGGGTGCACCTCGATCACAGGCGACATCCGCTTCACCGCAGCGTCGATGATCGACTGGTACCGCGGGAGCAGCTTGGGTGCCGTCTCGCGCAGAAAGTGCTTCGACGCAATCTTGGTCAGCTCAGTGTCCTCCATCGCGCACGGCTTGTGGTCCTCCATGTCCACCACATACAGCCCGAGCCGCGCCGAGCCATACGGCACCGCTGTGCCCTTGGACGTAAAGTGCGAGACCGAGTACACCGGGTTGCTCCGCGTCTCAGACAGCTGCTTGATGTACGTCTCCAGCCGCTGCTCCGTCTCTTCGCGTGCGTCCTGCCGCGCCGCAGAGAGGTAGAACGCCGACGACTCGTTCTCCATGTTGAGCTTGATCGCCTCGGCAGAGCCCGACTGCGCCGCAAGCCGCTTGGCAGCCACGTAGCCCTGCACGTGGCCCACAACCTCCTCGGGCGTGAACCGGTTAAAGTACATCCGGTGCAGCTCGAGCTTGTCGTAGTAGTGCGAGAGCTCGGAGCGGATGAGCGACGCGCGGAACACACCCTGCTCGTACAGCATCTGCGCCACCGCGTTCATGTGCTCCTCCTGCGCCGGGTTCGACCCGCTCAGCTTCTCCAGCGGCGCCCGCGGCGCAGCCGTATGTCCAGAGTCGCGTGCCTTGGTCAGCATCTCAAGCACCTGGTTGTTGTCGCTCCGCGACGCGTCCGTCACCGGCGTGCCGTCGAACCGGTCCTTGGCCTCAAGGTCCGCCCCAGCGTCAAGCAGAAGCTCCACCATGCCGGCATGCCCGTTTGCCGCAGCGAGGTGCAGCGGCGTCCGCGCATCGTAGTCGCAAACGTTGACGGAAACGCCCGAGTCAAGGAAGGCCTTGACCGTCACGAGATCGTTCTCCGCAGCCGCAGCGCACATGTCAGACGCCGCAACAATCTGGTCGAGCACAGCACCATGGCCGAGCAGGTACTTGGTCGTCTCCGGGTGCTGGCCCTTGATCGAGTCGAGCACAGGCGACGAGCCGAACCGGTCCGTCACGTTCACCGCAGCCCCGTTCTTCACGAGGAACTTGACCGCCTCCAGCCGGCCCTCGGACGCCGCAAGGTGCAGCGCAGACCGCGCGTCGTAGTCGGCTGCGTTGATGTCCACGCCGTGTGAGACAAGCGCCCGCAGCGCGTTGATGTCGCCGCGCGACGAGTGCCAGCACAGCTGCATGGCGTCATACAGCCGCCGCTCGGTCTTGTTGAGCTTCGACTTGTCCACAGACGGGCCGATCTCATCCACGGCATTGGCCGCAGCCTGCCGGAGCACCGGCGACGACGACGCAAACCGCGCACCAGCAAGGGTAAACACCTTGGCAGACGACATAGTCAGCGGCCGCGCAGCAGCCACATACGCTGACGACGCAACAGCAGAAGAGGCCCGCGCGAGGCTTCCAGCCCGAAGCGCAGTCGAGATTGCCGCACGCCACATCTACACACACACACACACACACACGCACACGCACACACACGCACACACACGCACACGCACACACACGCACGTGCACGCGTCCATGAGGAAACCATATCGGTGGCAAAAACCATGCGTGAGTGTGATCGATCACCCAAGATCGGTGCCGCACACCGCGACACGAGGCGGACGGGTCAGGGAGGGGAGGGAGGGGGAGGGGGGGGATCCAGTAGGAGACTTGAAAAAGGTCGCAAGTAGGGGGGGGGGGATAGGTTGGTGCTGGTCGGGGTGGGGCCGTGTAACATAGGATGGGGAAGGCTACACGCCGTGGTGGGTGTGTGCGGGCCAAGGGGATCGACGGGCGAGTGGGCGGCGAAAAAGGCCGTCAACGGAGGTGGGGGGGGGGAAATGGGGAAGAAATTTGGTTGGCGTGGAGTGGTGGCGCGGCGGGTACATGGAGGGCCATAACGAGCTCACATGCCTCACACACTCACCACCAGAGTGATGATGTGGTGGGGCATGTGATGGGGCACCTTACAACAAGATGGGATTGTCTTGGAACCCATTACAGGATGTGTAACTGCTGCTGCCGTCGAGCGCGTCGTCGGCCAACCCGTGTGACTGATCTGGCCACCACAAAGGTCCCGTGACAAAGTTTGTCGCACACGGGGACGGGGGGGAGGGGCCAGGGCTAGGAGGGATGGAGAATGCTGTGTAGAGCAAAGGAGGGGGGGCGGGGATAGATGCTAAATGGAGAGCGTGTGATGGGAGGGCAGAGTGGCCTCATGAGCGTACTTGGGCTGAGTAAGTCCAGAAGAGCAGTGGCTTCAGCTCGGTCGCGTGGGGAACGTTGGCTGCAAGCCGAGGATGGCGGCTGGCCGGTTGGCTTTGGCTCGACGGCTGGGCAAACGGTTGAATGCGCCATTTGCCGATGTGGAAGGGAGGAGGTGGAGATGAAGCGCTCGAGTGTGAGCGGGTGAATGCGGTGAATCAGGGATGCGGGGAGGGAGGGGAATGATCGACAGTGGGCGCATGTTGGTGTGTGAGCTTGGGGCCGTGTGAGCTGTGCTTGATCGGACTTGGTACTCATGTGGCCGCCTCATATGGAGGGGGGGAGGCGGCTCTGGAGGTGTGATGGAGTGTTGTTCGGGAGGAGGAGGGAAAGGAGAAGAGAGATAGGGTGGAGCATGATGTAGATGTGCGGATGAGTGCGTATGGCGTGTGTGTATGTGTACAAGTCTGTGTGTGTGTGTGTGTGTGGCGTGTGTGGCCAGAATCGAGCCGAGCAAGTGATATTTTGTTGATCTTTCATCTCAGTAAACGACCGGTGAGATGCGAACGGCGATGGCGATCGATGAAGCAAGGGAAGTCGAGTCTTGGGCCAAGGACAAAGGATTGAGTCTGCGTAGCAGGCTGGTACGGTAGGTTGGTGCGGCTGGTGCCGAGACATCTGCTTTCCTGCTCGGCAAAGGCCGCCGCGACTCTTCCCTTGAAACAGCCCACCGCACCCCCCTGACGACTACACATACGTAGTCGATAGGGGGATGTGGTGGGCTGTTTCACCCCTCCCTTCTTCCAACTCACCATCGCAGTATGTATGCCCCTCTCCGCACCCCTTACCACCGAAGCTTCTCATGTGACTCTGCCAAAGTTTGTGACATTGGACAAGCGCTTGTTTCCGCAATCTCTCCAGTGGGCACACAACAGCCGGGACTGCCAACGCAGCCTCCAGCCCGTACCCAAGCCCCACAACTCACACCACCAACACCGTCCACCCCCTACTTTCTCACCCTCTCTATACTTGCTTGCAACACCCTGTAGCTTCTCTAAATTCGAAGACCTCCTCGTTGTGTGCCGAGCTGAGCCTCGTTGGTTAGGGATCGCACTCTCTGAGCTCGCCGGGTCGCCAAGTCGCAAGACTTGTCTCTGGGGATAACCATGCTTATTCGCACCATTGCGTTTACGCTCCTACTTGCGGTGGTGGTCTCAGCAAACCTTGTACGCCGTCCGTGCCCATGCTAGTATTCATATGTGATGTATTTCCCCCTCCCTGCCGTCCAGTGTCTGGTGCGGTACAAAAAATTCCAATAACCGCTCCGACACTTTCAATGCCCTACCGCGATATCCTACGCAGCCGCCAGGGGTGCGGAGAGCCACGTCCCCGCGCTCCCCCCCCCCCCGACAGCCTTTGTGCACACCTCCACAAGTACCACACTTTCCACACTGCCACTCATAGCGCTGCGTTCTGTTCTACAGTACATCCACAACCCTCGTGGCTCAAACAACAGGCTGGATGAAGCTAACCGCAACCGCAACGACGCCAATCGGCTCTTTGACTCTCAAAACAACAACAAGGGCGGATACAACGTCAACCGCATCGAGTACTACGGCGGCTCGCTGCTCGACATCGACCTTACATTCCAGCACGGCTGCGGATTCGGCACCGAGTGTCAAATCATTATGCAGTACATGTGCGACAGCATGGCCGGGACCGGCCTCGGCATCCGAAACGGCCAGCAACAGACCCGTATTCCGGAGCAGCGTGATGACGACCATCGGTACGGGCGCCACGAGTCGGCATCGTACTGGGCGGACTGCAAGGCCCGTCAGCGCAACCTTGGCCTCTTCCTCGCCGACCAGATCATCCCCGAGGATGCGACTGCGATGCGGACTCGCCAGAACAACGACGAGAACGCCAACAACCGCCGCCGCGGCTATGAGTGCCCCGAGGAGCGCGACTACTACCCGTACTGGCACCCCTCGCCGTGGAAGGACATTGCAATTTACACCTCGCGTGCGGATGAGCTCTGCCCGATCTACACCGCCGAGTCGCAGAATGTCAAGGGCAAGCACTACTGCGCCGGCCTCCGCGAGGCGACACCTGAGAATCCGATAACCAACGGGGCGGCGATCAACAACCAGGCCCAGTGCGAGGCCGTGGCCGAGTTTGAATGGGTCGAAGCGCCGGCGTGGGGCCTTCCTCCGCCCGCCTGCCTCCAGATGAGCGCCTATCCACCGAACCGCGTCACCCGCCTCCGCCACTCGTGGAAGCTCCCCATCGTGACCGAGCGCCAGAGCTGCGTCTTCCGCGCGCGGTACAACGTGTCATCGGCCGACTATGACGGATGGAGCACCTTTGCCGATCTCAACGGGAACACGGGCAACTACGCGTGGCAGACAAACCCGACTGTCGACGTCGGCTCGGCGAGCACTAACATTCGCCTCAAGCTCACCATCTCGACCGATCAGATGGGCCGGACGTTCCAGGACCGTAGCTCTACGTTTATGCTCCGGCCGGCGCCGTACGACGTCGACGTCACGCCGATCGTCAACCTCAATGTGGCAGGCTCCCGTGGCAACCCCGTCCAGAACTTCCCGAGCATCGAGTACGAGTTTACGCCCAAGGTCCTCACCGTCGACGTCAACACCTTCATCCATCGGCAGGTGACTGGCTCGAACACGACGCCGGACGGCGCCGGCCACGGTGCTGACGAAACCGATCGCTCCAACTTTGTGGCTGTCGTTGGCAACAACCCGAAGAGGTCGTATGTCCACGTCGGCAACTCGAGCGACCCAGATGTTAGCAACGATCTGGTGGCGTGGTGGGGAACGCTTGGCGGAATCTCTAGCCAGATGGATGACGTGCCGCCGTACGTCGACCTCGGTCTGCATCGCTACCGCACGGCCGGCACCAGGCACTACCTCTGCACCCGCAACACCGACTTTTCCTCCCGCACCCATCGCGGCTCGATTGTTGTCAATGACGCACCTGGAGGCGTTCAGCCGCCGATCCCGTCGTCGACGACAGGAACCGTCTCAACCGGCAGCGGCGTCGGGCCCGGGAGCGGTGGCTCGCCGGCGCCGGCACCAACGCCGGCCCAGATTGTGGCGGCCGGCGACGGCGACAAGGAGCGGTCCAAGGGCATCGGCATTGGTATCGGTATTGGCCTCCTCGTCTCTGCCGTGCTTGCCGGCGTCGCCGCCGCCGCTTTTGTCGTCTGGAAGCGCCGCGAGAGCAAGCTGAGTGACGATGACTTTGCCGCACCGGCTGCTGCCAGCGACGCCGAGCTTGCCGCCATTTAGGCCCGCCACCAATTTGCTTGATATTTGCTTGATAAACACACGATCTCTCTCTATCTCTCTCTGTATCTCTATTTCCCTCTCCACAACACTAAAGAGCAGCATACCAACGAGTCATGACGAGTCTGACTCTTGCCAGTGAGCATGAGCCCGACGCAGAGCCTCGCGGCGACCGTCGCCAAGCTCGCGATAGTAGGCACGGGTGGCGCGGCGCTTGTCGAGGCACACCAGCTCGATGGCAGTGTCAAAGTCGTGAAGCGCAGCGGTGTTTTGGTTGAGGGCGAGCTCGGTAAAGGCCCTGTTTTTGTAGATGATAAAGTCGGCCGGATTGATCTGGATGGCGTCGGTAAAGGCGTCGTACGCGTCGCCGTACGCGCCGCGCTCCATCCGCACCACGCCGAGCTCGTTCAGCAGGACAGCATTTGGCTCGGGCTCGGCCTTGATGGCACGAACGAGGTGCTTCTCGGCCGCGTGCATGTCGCCGGCAATCCGCGCCTTGTTCAGCCGCTGGATGTGCTTGACCGATTCGCGCGACTTGACCACCACCTTGCCGCTCTCCTCCAGCTCCTTCTCCCTTCTAGTCGGCCGCCTTAGCCTGCGAGCATGATGCGGTGATACCCCGCGGCTCGATTCCGAGCTTGAGTTGGTCCGGCTCTTTCTCCGCGGCAGGCGGTACGAGCTCGAGTCTGACGATAGCGATGACGAGCGTGGCGACGACGATCGTGAGCTCAAAGAAGACGATCTTGATGACTTGCGCGACTTCTTACGTGACCTGCCCACCACTTTGCGTGACCTGTGTGTCTTGCCTGCAGCCTTGCGCGACTTGCCCGCCGCATTACCCGACTTGCGCGACTTGCCCGCCGACTTGCCTGCAGCCTTGCGCGACTTGCCTGCAGCCTTGCCCGACTTGCCCGCCTTGCCCGACTTGACCGCCTTGCCCGCCTTGCCCGCCGCCTTGCGCGACTTGTTCGTCTTCCGCCCAAACACCATGCCGTCGACCCTCTTTGCCCCAACACACAGCCACACAATCTCTTCCGAGACGTGTGTCTCTTCTGCATCAGTCTGTCTCGGCCTGCCAGGCTCTCTCGGCCTGCCACCGGCCAACCGCTCACCCTGGACCGGTCCTATCTCAATCCCGGTGAACCGTACTATCAGCGGGGAAAATTGTAAACCGCTAACCATCAAAGGCGGCGCAAGGGAAGGGAGAGGAGGAGGTGGGGGGGGGGGGGGGAGGAGGAATTTGCTCGGGTCTACCACTTGTCGCACACATGGCCGAGTTGGAGCCTCACCATGTGCACCTCGCACGGTTTGTGGGTGCACGAGTTGGGTTCATCATGAACTCCAAGCGCATCTATGTGGTGACGGATAATGCGTATGTGAGGGGTGGAGGAGGGGGGTAGGGGGGTAGAGGGGAGTGTGCTTGTGAGGGTGGGGTGGAGCACGAGGTGGGACGCCATGGCTTGCCCCCCATGCCTCGCCCTCCTCCTCCTCTCCTCGCACGTGCGACTCACTGTGGAGAGTCATCATGCGGAACGGGCTGGTCGATCAACGGTGATTGGCTTTACGGGGAATGGCCGCTGTCACATCGTCACTGTCGTGTCTGTTGTCTTGTCTGCTGTTGCTGTTGTGTCTGTTGTTGCTGTTGTGTCTGTTGTTGCTGTTGTGTCTGTTGTCGCCATCGTGTCTGTTGTCGCCATCGTGTCTGTTGTCGCCATCGTGTCCGACACCGCTGTCTCCCCTGTCGTCGCCATCTCGTGTGTGGTCGCCATCGTGGGTGTGGTCCCCATCGTGGGTGTGGTCACCACCTCGTATATGGTCGCCATCTTGTGTGTGGTCCCCATCTCGCGTGTGGTCCCCATCGTGGGTGTGGTCACCACCTCGTGTGTGTGATCGCCATCGTGCCTGTCATCGTATTTACCGCCTCTGTCGTATCCGTGTGGTCACCACCTCGTATATGGTCGCCATCTCGTGTGTGGTCCCCATCTCGCGTGTGGTCCCCATCGTGGGTGTGGTCACCACCTCGTGTGTGTGATCGCCATCGTGCCTGTCATCGTATTTACCGCCTCTGTCGTATCCCTCATCATATCTATCCGCCGTGTCTATCCTGATCATGGTCGTGATCACTGACTGGTTTCAGCTTTCTCGGTCTCGACGCCACAACTCGCACGTCCAAAGAGGTCTTCCCCTACGACGCCATCGCGTCGGTCAAGCCAGCCGAGAACGACATTCGCATGGTCAATTTCTCAGTCCGTTCGGGAAAGAAAGGCAAGGCAAAGTCAGAGTCATTGGTTGTTGAGCCTGCCTGTCGCGCCCCGCTCCTCTCGGCGCTCCATCTTGCTATGACCGCTGCTCTCAACGCTGCGCCCATTGCCGCCTTTGCCGCCTATCGCCCGGCCGATCCCCCGATCGCCTCACGTGTCGAGATCTACCCGGCCACGCTGTCCGTCGACGAGGCCTCGTTCCTCCTCCATGACCTGACCCACGTTATGGTCGTCGATCCCGCGCCCGCCGATGCACAGCAGGTCATCCTAGCCTGGCGCGACGGTTCGCACTCCCGCCTCTTCTTCAACTCGGTCGACTCGCCCGTCCGCGACGCCTTTGTCTCCTCGCTCATCTCCACCATTGCCTCGCTTCTCGGACGAGCCCTCCCCGCTCCTTCTGTTCTCGACGTCGCCGCCGCCGACGAGCTCGTCTCCGAGCGCGCCCTCCGTGGCCTTGTCGCCCCAGCCATCTTCTCGGCCTCGGCCCGCCTCCTCCCGCCGCCGCCGCCGCTCGACCCTGCTCCCGGTGATCACATCCTTGCCGTCCTCGACACCGACACTACCACGTCCTGCACCCTCCGCTTTTCGTCGGACACGCTGTACATCCTCGACGCCGACGGCATCGCCACCCTGCTCGGCTACCCGCTGGCCGAGCTGGAGATCATTATCCTCCATCTCGTTGGCAACGCTGAACTCCTTGCCCTCACTTTTGCCGGCCTCGATCCGCTCTACATCCACACCGCATCCGCACGCTCTGTCGCCGGCAACGCCGTCCCGCTCGCTCTTGCCGCAGGCGCCCGCCTCGCTCTCCATCTCGAGGTCTTCCCGCCCGCGCTTGTCCTTGATCCGGGCACTCCCGACCACACCGCCGAGCTCGAGCCGCTCGTCCTCGCCCAGCTCTCGCTTGCACTCGAGAGCCGCAACACATCGGCCGTCGCCCTCGCCGCCCGCGAGTACCTCGCCAACGTCCGCGCCGCCCGCGCCGTTGCCAAGGAAGCCAAGCGCATCCTCCCGCGCATTGCTTCTCTCCTTCTTGACGCCCTCCGGGTCTCCGCCACCAACGCCTCCCGCTCTCCCGCACAGGCTGCCGAACCCGATCTCTTTGATCCGGCCACACGCCTTGCCCTTGCCCAGGTGGTGGTCCATGGCCTCGCCGCCCCGGCCGTCTTTACAGACGCTACTGATGCCTCGTACCCGTACGTCGCCCTCGCCTGGGACGCCCTCGTCTCTGCCGATCTCTACATGGTCTTTGCCGGTGCCTCGCTCCTCTACGCCCTCACCCACCAGGCTTTCCCACACAAATCGCCCAAGTACGAGCGCGCCAACCGCGCAGCCGTCTTTGCGCACCCGGCGCGGCTACCACCTTTGTCTCGGTCCTCGCCAACCTCGTCTCGCCCGACATGCCACCGGCTCCACTCGTAGACGCCATCCTCGCTCTCCTCGCCTCGATCCTCGCCTCGCTCCTCGCCTCGCCGCGCGCTGTTGCCACCCCGGATCCTGTCGCCTCTGCCCTCGTTGCCGCTCTCTACCAGCGCACCGGTGCCCTCCTCCAGCTCGCCCGGGTCGATGCTGTCGGCGTTCAGCGCCACGCTGTCAACATCCTCCGCGCCGTCCTCGAGTCGCTCCCGCCCGAGACCTTCCGCGCCGTCCAAGACAAGGCCCGCAACGCTGCCCAGCTGCTGTTCTTTGTTTCCCTGGCCGCCGGCAGTCCGGATCCTCCGCTTCGTATCGGCGCCATCCTCCTCGTCACCCTCCTCGTCGAGGGCAACCCGTCGTCGGTCGAGCTCATGGAGCGCGTCTTCCCCAAGCCGCTCGTCCTCCGCATGCTGCAGCTCTCCGAGAACCCGACAGCCCTCACCCGGCCGCTCGCTCACACGCGCTGTGTTCCGCTCTGGCGCAAGCCGGCGGCATATCCGCCCGATCCCTCGCCCATGCCCGTCCCGCCGGCCTGCCAGACCCGTCTCTGGTCGCTGCTCTTCGACATGCTCTCGGTCGACTTTTTCGAGCCGACCTTTATCTGGGACGCACGCACCCGTGCCGAGCTCAACGACAAGCTCATCTCCGAGCTCGACACCTTTACCCGCTGGCGCGCCTGGCGCGCTTCGGCCCTCGAGCTCAGTCAAGCTCATGACGCCTCGGCTGCTACCGCGCCGCTCCACGACGACAGCCCGGTTGCTGGAACTTCCCATCCGCGCCCGGCCGGCCACGCCCGCGCCATCCCGCCGCTTCGCTGGAACCACGAAGAGTTTGAGGTTGTCTACGACTCGCTCGCCGGCGAGCTCCGCGTCGGCCAGTTCTACCTTGACGCCATCCTTGCCCGCGTCCCCGAGGTCAAGCTCGCCCAGCCGGGCGTCTTTGTCGAGGAGATGGCCCACCATCTCACCTTTTGCACCGACGTCGCCATCCGCTGCCGCATCTTGCAGGCTCTCAAGTGGGCCTACGGTGAGTACATGCCGGTCCTCGGCGCCTACCGCTACATGGAGCCGGTCGTCATGCACCTCCGCGCCCTCGACCAGCCGCTCGTCCGCGAGTGCCTCCTCTCGTTCCTCGCGCAGGCCTTTGTCCTCCGCGACAACATCAAGAGCTTTGTCGCCGCCGGGGGCCTCGACCCGCTCATGGCCCATCTTGCCACTGTCCACTCGGGCGATCCAGCTGCGCTCACCGTCGGCATCTCGATCCTTGAGCTTCTCATTCTGGCCGCCTCGCTGGTCCCGTCGCTCGATGCCCACGGCCGCCTCCTTGTCCCGCCGCCTCGGGTCCGCACCGCCCTCGCTGCCCCCAACTACCTCGCGGCTATTGCCCAGTGTCTCCTCGTTGGCGACTCGGAGCTCAGCTCGCGCGCCATCCTCCTCATCGACCTCCTTGTCCGCGACTCTGAGTCGCTCCTCTACGACGTCGGCTCCATCGGCATCGAGCCCATGCTCCTCCTCCATCCGCTTCACATGGGCCAGCCCGGCGCCAACCTCCTCGCCCGCCTTGTTGCCGCCGGCGTCGACGCCACCGTCCGCCGCCTTCTACCGGATGGTATGGTCGCCCTCCTCTGCGCCGCGCCGTCGACGCCCATGGCCATCCGCTCCGGTGACACCCCGTTTTATGATGCCCTCGTCGGCGACGTCGACGCCCCGCGCGTCATGTGGGGGCCCGCCGAGCGGGAACTGCTCACCGCAGCCTGCGCCGAGCACCTCGCCCCGCTCGTCACCGCCCTCGGCCAGGACCCGCTCGCCAAGTACCTCGACGTCGTCCCGTCCACCGTCCCGGACCAGGTCACCTACCCGCGCCTCGATGCCGAGCTCGTCGTCCGTGGCGTCTTTGTCCGCAACATGGCCGACGCCGCCCGCTTCCCGGTCACCGAGGTCGACAACGAGAACGCCTTTGTTTCCGAGGCCCTCGCGTGTCTCCGGACCTCCTCCGAGCACCAGTCTCAGACCGCGCTCGTCCGCTGCATCGTCGGCGTTGTCGCCGCGCATCCGCACCTTGCCGTCCTCAGCGCCTTCCCCGCCTTTGACATTGTTGTCTCCCTCCTGCATGACGCCGCCGCCGCCGCCACCGTCTCCGACCTCCTTGATGGCGTCCTCGACCTCATCCACCGCGTTCTCGCCGCTGACTCGGAGTCCAACGCCAAGGGCTTTGTCCAGGCCCAGGGCCTGCCTGCGCTCGAGGCCGTCCTTGTCATGCTTGGCGAGCTGCCGGTCGACACCCAGGTCGCCACCTCGCTCCAGCTCGCCCTCCGCCTCGTCGCAGTTCTCGGCTCGCGCAGCGCGACAAGGACGCGCCTCTTGCTGGTACCGGGCACCGTCGCCGCCTGTGTCCGCGCTGTCGAGCGGTGGGAGGCCATGCCGCACGCCGCAAGCGTCGCCCTCGCCGCCATCGCCGCCCTCACCGCCGAGGACGCCCACTGTGTCCTTCTCGTGGAGCACAAGGCGCTCTTTGCCGCCCTCGCCTGCATGGCCGAGGGCGGTGTCGTCGCACTCGACGCCGCTGGCGTCCTCCCGGCACTTGTCAACCGCAGCGACAACGGCGCCGTCGATCTCGCCCGCCTGGTCGACATGCACGTTGTCCGTGCCGCCGTCCGGGACGGCGCTTGCGGTCACGACGTCCTCGACGCCTTTACTGCCGACGCCCAGACCCCGCATCGTGTGTGGAACAGCGCCATGCGCGCCGAGGTCGCCGCCGTCTGCCGCCGCCTCCTGGCCTCGCCGCTTCCCGCCGCCGACGTCCTCGACGGTTGGGAGTCGGAAGTCCTTGCCGCCGAGCCGGTTGTTGCCGGCCTTTTTGTCGCCTACATTGTGGGCGCCGAAGACGAGGTGCTTGACTGCGATGACGCTGATCTGGCGACAGTTGTCACCGGCCTCTGCGCGGCCGACGCACTTACTGTGGTGACCTGCAAGGCGCTGCACGCCCTGCTCGGCGCCGGCGGTGAGAGGGTTGCAGCCGTAGTCGATCCGCTCGCGCTCGTTGACGCTGTATCCTCCGCCGATGACGAGCATCTTGCGAGTGAGGCTGCGCGCGTTGTCGCGCGGCTTGTCTCACTCGACGCCGGCCTCGCTGCTGTCCGCACCGGCTGCGGCGAGGTTGTTACCCGCGGCCTCCTCGCGCGGGTTCTCGACGAGACGCTGCGGATGGTGCCGACTGTTCTAGTCATTGCCTGGACCGCTATCGGCACCGAGCCTGGAATGCTTGCCGATCTGCTCGCATGTGGCTCTGTCCTCTTCCCGCTTGCGGTGGTGGTCGAGTGCGGCCGCCGCGAGACCGACAGGGTGGTCGCCGCGTCGATGCTGGCCAACCTGGTGAGGAGCCCAGATCATGGCGAAGCCGCTCGGGCCATCCTCGCTCAGTATCTCATCCCGCTCCATGTCCAGACACTTGTCACCACGCCGCACCGCCTGCCGGCCATGCTCGATGCCGAGCTTGTCCAGCCGAATGCGGTGTGGAGCCGTGGCATGGCCGCCGCCCTGGCTCGGGCGGTCCGGGTCGAGGCCGAGGAACTAGACGTCGGCTCCGGCCGCTGGCAGCCGGCCGGAGCGCAGCTGGCGAGTCACCCGGACGTTGCCGGCTATACCCTCGTCAGCGGCATCTACGTTGAGCTCTTTGTCGACGCGCCAATCTTTGCCATCGCTGACGTTAGCGGCTTTGTGAGCGGGTGCATGGCCGCCATGTCCGAGTCTCCAGACAAGGTGCGCGTCCTTCTAGCTGCGGTAGAGAAAGCGGTCCGCCAGAGCCGGCCGCGGGTCGAGGCCGAGTCGCTCGCTGCCTTTGTGGCGGCCTGTGTGCCCGGAGTGGACACGCCCGACGAGCTTGACGACGCCGCCTCGGGCAGCGCCCTGCGCATCCTGGCAGCACTGTTGGCGGCCGATCTCAACGGCGTCGTTACCTCGGGCCTCGACGTCAACCGGCTCGCTGCACTTGGCAAGCGCCATCCGGCGATGGAGATCGCGGCGCTGGAGCTTGTCCAGCAGTGCGTCCAGCTCAGCGACGTGTTTGTGGACCAGGCGCTCGACGGCGGGCTCATCGGCCTCCTGCTCAACATCCTCGCGTCACCGTCGTCGAGCAGCGAGCTCGACCTGGCGGCAGCAGCCGTCCTCCGTGCATGCGTTGCTGATCCGCGCCGCGGCAGCGAAGTCGCCGCCGAGCTCGAACAGTCGCGCAATGTTGGCATCTGGGCGCCGTACGCTGGTTCAGCCCCGGCAGACGCACCCTCGTCGGGTGGGGATGTGGGCGGGGTATCGGCCGTTCCGTCGCTTGCCGCGTCGTCATGGGCATCGTCGCTCGACGATGTTGGTGTTGATGGCTACGCCGACGCTAGCGACTACCGTGACTCGTCGATGTCGGAGATCGACGTCGACCGGCTCGTTGCCGCGCTTGCCGGCGTCGCAGTTGAGCCATCGGCCGGCATGGTCGAGGAGGCACTAGGCGTTCTCGACGAGTGGGACGACGACGACGATGACGACGAGAGCATTGTCGAAAGAAGGGAGGTCAGCACCCAGCTCGGACGCCCTGTCGAAAGCGACGATGAGTCTATAGAGAGCGAGAGTGAGGTCGCCACGCCAGCGCCTGCGGTCGCTGACGCAGCTCCCGAAGCTCCGGTCGTGGCTCCGGCGGACGACGGCAGCGATGATGGCAGTGAGGGCAGCAGCAACGATGTTGCAGATTTGCTTGAGGTCGTTAGCGACGGCAGCAGCGACGATGACCACGCACCACCGCAGGCAGCGTCCGGGGATCTGCTAGCCCAGATCCGGATGGGAACCCAGCTCCGCGCGGTTGATACCGAAGCGGTGCGGCAGGCCAGTGCCGCCGCACGCGCTGAGTCCTCGCTCTCGGGTGCCATCCTCGCCTCAATGGAAGGTCGGCGCAAGGTGATGACACTCACCTCGGAGGATCTTCGCGACGGATGGAGCGGAGACGAGGGCTCTGACGACTGGGCGTGAACACCCCCCTCCCTGGCCGGCCGATGATGTCGTACCGCACCCTTAAAACAGTCGAGTTGAGTGGCCAGCGTGTGATCTTGGGTAGGTGTGTGATCGGGGAAAGCAGGTGTTAGGCCACAAGTGGGCGATCTTTTGCAGCGAGCAGGTGATCGACAGATCATTAGCGGCTGACCAGGGAGCAGGCAGGTGTTCCGGACCATGCGACTGGCCGGACCGCGGGGGGCAACCAAGCGATCGAGCAACCATCAGATCAGACAACCGAACGACACACGTATGATCGAACAGCCATGAGGCAACCGGATGGCAAGCGGGTGATCAACCAGCACGGGTGAAACCGAGCGGAACGGGGTCTAACGCGACATGCGGGAGCAAGCGCGGCAAAAGTGCGCCTATCAGCGATGAGCGGTCTCTCGCCAGTCGACGGCCGACGAGCCGACGGTCGGCACACCTGACGCGACACGAGTCAGGCGTTTCGGGGAGCAAGGTCGAGGGAGGGGAGTCAGACAAGTCAAGTCAAGGAATCCATGTCGCACTCTACCCTCCGGGGCATCTCTGTGCGGTACTTGCCGCAATTGAGTGTGGATGGCCTACCTACGGCCCTGCCACTCCTTGTGGCTACGGGATATATGGTCCGAGTCGTGGTTCCTCTCCCGCAAGTCATTTCCATTTTGGCCATTTCTGGCGCATCCGTCTCCATCTGTGGTGCTTGTGGTCAACTGCCACAAGGACGTGTATCGACTATGATGACCTCTGTTCTTGCCTTTATGGTCTCATGGAAGACTCTTTCTCTTATGGCTGTTCCACGGGCGTTTCTTCCTTTCAGATCGGACGCATCGTTGATGAGAGCGGCTGGAAATTGGTTCTCATCCTACCTCTTTACCATGGTCCCCGTTGTCAAGGCCTCGGATGACGCTGTCATTGTTCTGGATGGCTCGGCTGATGACAACACAACTCGCATGACTCGCTGGCTTGTGGGCATCGGTGAGATCGCCACTCGCTGGATGGCAAAGGCTTCCGCAAACTACGTCATTCTCTCCGCCGCCGCATCGGCTGCGTCGGCAGGTGCTCCCACGCCGGTGCTCTACGGCCTGTGGACCGCATCAGTGGCGACCATGACCGCATCAGAGCTCAACGAACTGGTTGTTTGGACCGCCACTCTCGGTAGGTACAAGGTTGTCTCGTTCAACAACTGGTTCCTCGCCTCGACCTCGCTCTACGAGCTCTGGTCTGCCCGCTACAACCGCCTCGTCTCTCGGTTCTTCCGCGACACGCTCTACCGCCCGCTCCGTAGCGTCGTCTCGGCGCCGGTGGCGTCGATGGCTGTCTTTGCTGCGTCGGGCATCCTCCATGCCTTTGTCGCCCACGTCACCTTTGGCGGCGGAGAGCTCTCCTCGTTCGCCTTCTTCTTTGCTTCGGGTGGCCTCGTCTGCCTCGAGCGCTGGCTTGACAAGAACGTGCCGTCGTTTGCGGAGCGGCCCAAGTGGCTCGGCTGGCTCCTGACCATGACCACCATGGCCGGCCTGGCTCCGCTCTACCCTGGCCTCTTTGTCGCCCGCTGGCCCGGTTGGTTCGTCGACAACCCCATCACCGCCCCGTGGCCGGCGTCGGTCGTCGGCGACGCCATCTGCAAGCTCATCGGTCTGTAGCGTGCTCAAGAGAGGCTGTGGCCGTATTATCCTACGCGCTACGGTGCCCGAAGCAGCGGCCACCACGCGTCGGGAATCGGTGCGTCCCAGATGGCGAGCTGGCGGAGGTTGCGTGCGCGGAGGTAGTCGAGCCGCTGCTCGACGGCAGCGAGCGGAAACGGCTTGTTGGTGTTCGGGTCAACCGTCTCGAGGCCGATGACCAGCCGCTCGGGCATCACGCCTGCCGCCAGTGCCTCGTCAACAAACTTCTGAAACAGTGTCCAGTTCCCGGTGTAGGTGCCCATGAGGACGATGGCGTCAACCCGCGACTTGGCCAGGAGCGAGACGTTGAAGAACGGCGTCCATGTCCCGACGTCGACCGAGAGGAACTTGTCGTGGACATGAAGCGCGTCGGCAAGCGCGTTGAGGAAGACGTTAAAGCCCTCGGCATCGGCATGAGTCCCGTTAAGCGGCTCGATGTCGATGTTGTAGCCGTCAAAGCCACCGGCGGCAACGGCCGCCATGGCAGCGTCCACAAACGGCTTGGGATCGGCAGCCGCTTCGCGAGCCCACTCGATGACCTGCGGCCGGCCCCAAGGACAGCACGTGGAGACTTGAGCATATGCTTTGAGCCCTGCATGCATCAGCGCAGGAGCAACGTTGGTAAAGTTGTTGTCCACAAACGATCCGCCCGGCCCGAGGTTATACGCCTCGTACGCCACCGCCGTGATGGTATCTGCATGATCAATGAGCTGCTTGAGATCGGCCTCAATGTTCTCGCCAGTTCGCTCCAGTCCCATCCACGGTTGAATCGAGTTGAAGAACGGCGCTGCATGGCTCAGCCCCTCCTGCCCAAGCCCTTGCTGGCCCTGTCCGAATCCGACTTCATTTTCACCGCACACTCTGGACGCCACCACAGCCAACACAGCCAACACCAGCCACTCCTGCTTCATTCTCGTCTGGAACATAGAGTCGAGTCTGTCTGCCGGCTCTGTCCCGACCTCTGACGCTGCTCTGAGGCGCCTCTCTCGCCTCGACCGTGGCCACCAGCCACTTTGCAGCCATTATTTACGTTTGGAAAAAAGTCACGCGCTGATCGAGCCAAAGACATGGCATCGCTCCATGAGGCTACGGCTGTGACGGTGAGGCCACGGCCCAGGTAGTAGTAGGTTATGGCCCGCTCGTGAGTGAGCTGCAACGTTTGTACCCAGACAGACTCTTACAGTTTATCGTTCCTCAATCATCTCTCGTACAGTTTATCGTACCTCAATCATCTCTCGTACAGTTTATCGTTCCTCAATCATCTCTCGTACAGTTTATCGTTCCTCAATCATCTCTCGTACAGTTTATCGTTCCTCAATCATCTCTCGTACAGTTTATCGTGGCCCGCTCGTGAGTGAGATGCAACGTTTGTACCCAGACAGACTCTTACAGTTTATCGTACCTCAATCATCTCTCGTACAGTTTATCGTACCTCAATCATCTCTCGTACAGTTTATCGTTCCTCAATCATCTCTCGTACAGTTTATCGTACCTCAATCATCTCTCGTACAGTTTATCGTTCCTCAATCATCTCTCGTACAGTTTATCGTTCCTCAATCATCTCTCGTACAGTTTATCGTTCCTCAATCATCTCTCGTACAGTTTATCGTTCCTCAATCATCTCTCGTACAGTTTATCGTTCCTCAATAATCCCTCGTCCACCACCTGTCTCGTGGCGGCAGGAGGGCAAGATGAGCACAGGCGAGGACGTGGCGTGGGTGGCCGAGCTGTTTACAGAAGCCACAAGCTCGGCAGCACGCCTGACGACACTCCTTCGTGCCACCCACAACTCGCCACAACTCCCGGCAGCAGTCGAGCTCTTTGCCAGCACCCTCGCCTCGCGCTCAGCTGAAGACGCCGCAGCCGGCGCAGAGGGTGCGTCCGAGGTCCTGGCCGACATCGATGGCGCCAATCATGTCCTGCTCGGCCACATTGAGCGGCATGGCAGTGAACTCGACAGCGAATCAGCAGCCGCGCTAGCAGATCTGACTTCGGCGCTGACTCGGATGGCACGCGGGGCGCTCGAGCGGCTCGCACGGACCATCGCCGGCGATGTTGAGCCGGTTCTTGCTCAACTCCCACTGGTGGTGCCAGAGGTGGTGGTTGATCAGGGGCCTCTGCCGATGGTGTCTGCCGCCGCCGAAGCGTATGTAGCTACGATCGAGGACTACTTTGATGAGGTGCTGGAGGTGGTGCCGGACGTGTGGTGTGAGAGGCTTGTCAAGTCGCTGGCCAACGCGTGCGTGATGGCGGTGGAGGACGGCCTGTTCTCGCCGCGGGCAGTCGAGCATGTCGACGCCCTGGCATCTGCCCTCTCTCCGACCTGGATGTGGGTGGTGACGGCATGGCGCGATGTGTGGAGCCTTCGGGCGCTATACGCACAGTATTTGTCGCGCCGGCGCGCCGCGGCGCTGTTTGATCGGCTGCTGCTGGTTCTCGACTGTGTGTCGGTGGGTGCATTCCGAGCGAGCCGGTGCCTGCCTGTGGCGCTCGAGGCCGCTGAAGCGCCGCTGGTCGACGATTCGGCACTTGCGGCGGAGCTGAAGACCCGGCTGTATGCCGCAGTCGGGGCGTGGGGCGAAGAGTTCACCTTTGCACATGTGGTGCATGTGCTCAAGCTCATGTCGTGGCTCCCGGATCCGGTGCGGGTCCGCGCGCAAAAGGCAGCATTCAAGGCTGTGGTCAACGGTCCGCCGGAGACCTACACCCGCCCGCCGTCGCGACTCGCCGGCCTCGTCTCGCTCGGCCTCAGCCCGGCTCGCACTACTGCCAACAATGGTGCGACGAGTGAGGCAAGCGCCGCCGCAGGCGGACGCAGCGACGGCTTTGTACCGTTTGAGGTGGAGCTGGCGGCGCCGCTGCTTGATGGCAGCGACGGGAGGCCGGGCGTGTTGGGCTCCGAATCCGGCCCGGACCCAGACTCAGACTCGGCCTCGTCGCTCTTCACCACCGAGTCGTCGCAGCTATCGTCGCTTGGCTCGGGCGAGTGGTCGACATGAGCCAGACTACTGGTAGAGCGCGCCGCCAGAGCGGTTCTGATACGACGGCATCGAGAAGACGCCGGCCGAGCCGCGGGTAAAGAGGGTGCCCGAGCTTGCCGACGCATTGCGGGCGTCCGGGTAAGCGACGAGTGACTCGGACGCGCTGCCGGTCGGGCCGATCGGGCGCGGCATGCCGAGGGCGGCGGCCGGAACCGGCGACGCCGGGTGAGCCCGTGAATCATGCTCGTCGTCGTCCGAGCCGTACATGTGCGGTGGGGCCCAGTAGGTGGTAGCCGGCTCACCGGTCCGATTCAGCGACGCCATCGAGCCGTACAGCGGGCCCGAGTGCGTCGAGGCAAAGCCGCCGCCGCGGCCCTTGAGCACGGCGGTCGCCGACGCTGACGAGTGCGACGACGACGGGACGTGGCCCACCAGCGCAATGACCAGCGACGGCGGCACAATCTCCCACGAGAAAAACGAGAAGAACACAATGAGAGACTTGGAAGTCGGTGAATCGATGGCGATCGAGATGGTGACAGCGTCGCATGCTGCCGCAATGTCGTACGCACATCGCGAGAGGAAAAGCACAAGCAAAGCCGCGAGGAGCGCAAGCACCGACTGCTGCGAGTCACCAAAGGTCGAGAACGGGAGCCGGATCCCGGGGTTTGCCGTTACCAGGGTGTAGAGGTGAAAGTACGCCACCGCTAGCAAGATCTCCAGCAAGCAGAAGACCGAGGCGGTGAAGATCGAACGCAGCTGCGAGGCTGACGACGACGCCTCCTTGGCGTCCTGCACAAGCACCCAGTACACGTACAGGCAGTAGAGACAGAAGAGCACGCCGTTGACGCCGAGAAACGCTCCGTTAGCCCACCGGCCCAGATACGCGTCCCAGTCGGCCCGCCGGGTGTGGCGGAGCACCATCGACGAGGTAAAGAGCACAAGGAGCGAGAAGACCCCGAACTCGATGTTGACCGGGAGCTCGTAGACTGCAATCAGGAGGAAGCTGGGCGAGTACGAGAGCTGGACCGAGACAAAGAACACCACACGTACTGCCATCCATAGCAGGCACAGCACGAGAAAGCCGACCTGCGCCGAGAAGAACCGATGCCTGCGCCGTTGGGTATGGATGGAGCCGGCAAGAGAAGGGAGCCGTCGACAGCGAGGTATGAGCACGGTGAAAAGTCCACCACACAGGACAGAGCCCATAGTGTACGGAGATTGAGTCACGATGTCGCGTGCCGAGACGTGGAGGCCGACATCGGTGGAGCAAGTGAGCACAGCGAGAGACGGCAGGCAAGCCGTTGAGGATGATCGTCGAGAGCGTGGTACGAGGGATGTATGACCGGTATGACCGCAGGGAAAAGACCACCACATAGGTCATATCCCATACAATGTCGATAAGGAGTTGCGATGTAGCGTGGCGAGTGGTGAAGGCCGGCATTGTTGTAAACGTCGAGTAGTAGCGTGGACGAATCCGTGACCGATTTGAGCGCAGGCAGTTTCGTGCCAACCGAGGGGAAGAGGGGGGGGGAGGAGAGAGAGCCAGACAATACCACCGCCACCGCACGGAATACCATCAGCGCAACGACACAAATCCGTACACATGTAGCGAGTATGTACATATATCCCCATGTCGAGTTTGAATACTATAAACGTAAGTAACCATGTGTAGGTGTGTATGAAGGGAGCGGGGAAGGGGGGGGGGGGGAAGGGGGCTGGCCGTCCGGGATCATCCACGCACATGACAACAGTAGCAACAAGGGGGAGGGGGGGGG
>NW_013657645.1:51058-57282 GCF_000142905.1 Thecamonas trahens ATCC 50062
GTATGTAGGAGAAGATAGACGTACTTGTAGTATACAACCCGTCCGAGTTGGACAAGGCATACCTTGAACAGGAATGAGTACATGAGTGTCAGTGTCAGTAGGGTCCCCGAGATCTGCATGGCCGCCCGCAGTGGCCAAAGTTGAGTCGGGTGGCCTGGTCTGCCCCCCCCCCCCCCCCCCCCCCCCCCCCGGGAACGAAGCCGCTTGACAGCGAGCCTTGCTCTGACTGATATCACGTGACGTTGTCGGTTGAGCAATGCAGAACGGTTGGCACCTTGAAGCTCTGAAGGCGTAGACATAGTCGGGGGGCTGACACCCGCTTGTCCTAAAATCACGATCTGCGACGACGACGACGACAACAACAACAACAACGTGTGACGACCGCGATAACGTGCGGTCGGCCGAGGCAGTACGTGCGAGACAATCTCAAGCCGCCGAACCAGCGGTACTGCTAACAACACACAGATCTCCGCCCGCTACTGCCGCGAGCTGTTTATCACCAACTGCTCAGTTCTCATTGTCCGCCTCGCTGTGGGTCGCTTCCCACTCGTACATCACATCCGATCGGAACACATACTTGTAGACGCCATCGGTGGTGTGCGGGGTGCCCTCGTGGAACGGCGAGGCGTAGCATGGTCCGTGCTCAAAGAACAGCGCACGCCCTGCTGCCGGTGCAACCTTAATCGGCTCCACCTCGCCGGGTTCGCTTGCAAACGATGTCCGCCCTTCTGGGTAGAACGTCGTCTCACCGCCTTCGAGCCCGCCACCGAGGTAGATGAGAAAGGTGAGCATGCTGACCTGGCGAGCACTTCGCGGATAGGCGCCATCAAAGTGTGGGAGGAAGACCTCATCGCGCGCGTATCGGTACAGCCGGATACGGTTGTTGAGCATCGCTTCGCCTGCGGGCATCAGCCGCCACGACCCGCTTGTCTTGCTCTCGCCAGGCGGCGGTCGTGCGTCCACCGTCTCGGGAAGCAGCGCAAAGATTCGTTGTGCGATGGCCGCCAGAAACTCATCGCTGGCCTCAAACATCAGCCGCATGTTTGTCCGGACATCCGGCATCAACCTTGGTCCGGCTGCTGTCGTCACCGGTGCGACCGTAAACCCGATGGCTTCGCCCGCAGCGACCACCGCCTCTGCCTCTGCCTTGGACAGCACGTCATCCACCACAAACGCGCCTGGGACGCCTTCGATGTCTCTCCTCACCAGTCCTCCATCGGTATCACCATCGCCATCGATGTGCTCAACTGCGCTCGTTAGCTCGAGCCCGACCGGGTGCGGATGGACAACGCATGCCCGCGCCAGCTCGTCAGAGCTCAACTCGCTCGCTTTGCGCCCATCTTCTGCACTCTGACTTGCTCCCATGACAATGGATGGCTGGCTATCGGCGATGAGTGCTACTTGCCATAGCCGCAGCCGCTCTCGGCTTCGCCGCAGCGTTCTGTATTTGTCAGTGACCAAATAGAACAGTTGTTCTTCCATTGTCGACTGACTGCCTCGGACACCGAAGCCAGCTTCCATCATCATTCATCCTCCGCGCACCCTGCTTCCAACATCCTCTTTACCACCACCTACACGTTACGTTCACGCTTCCACAAATGCTTTCATCTGCCTCGATCCGCACCTCCAAGCCGGCGGGCAGCCTTGTTCTACGCCTTTTTCGTGGACCTCTCTTTTTTACGCGTCTAACGCGTCACAGTTTTTTCCCGCTACCTTGACAAAACCCGCACTGCTTGTGTAGCGTTGCCGCCGGCGACGTTTGTAGCCATAGCTAGAAGACTGGAATCATGCTCCGATTGGGAACCATGCTGCCGCTGGCAGCAGCTGCGGCACCGACTGTTGCGTCGGCCTTGGCGCCGGCTGTCGGCGCTGCGGCATCGCGGGTGATGGCACGGACATTTCTGACTCGCGTCCACACAGGGACAGTCAAGACCAAGGAGGTATTTGGCAAGTATAAGGCTGTGCTTGAGCCTGGCCTCCACTTCTACATTCCGTTTGTGACCGAGATTTCGCCCGAGTTGTCGACCCGAGTTGAGCTCATCGACGTCCAGTCGTGGAGCAAGACCAAGGACGGCGCGTTTGCCAGCGTTGACATCCAGCACGCGGTGCGGATGCGGGCCAACGAGGAGGACGTCTGTGCCTTTGTGTACAACATCGACGACTTCAAGGAGATTCTCACCGCGCGGACGATGAACCTCATCCGCTCGACAACCTCGCAGGTCACTCTCGACCAGCTGTTCGAGTCGGAGCACATGCTGGTGGCCGAAGTCGAGGAGACGCTCCACCCGTGGGCGTCCAAGTACGGCGTGACCGTCGAATCGACGTCGGTGGTGAGCATCACGCCCGAGGCTGCCGTCCGCAAAGCTATGAACGCTGTCCTCATTGCCGACCGCGAGCGCGAGGCCACCCTCCACGCTGCCGAGGCTGAGCGGCTCGAGCTTGTCGCGCGCGCAGAGGCCGAGAAGCAGCGCAAAGAGTGCAGGGAGAGGGCATCGCTGCCATGCGCCAGGCCATCATGGCCGGCTACAACCGCTCCGTCGCAGAGTTTGTTGCTGCCTCGGGCGTTGATGCCACCGAGGCTGCCCGCATTGCCACAACAGTTGACTACCTCGACACTCTGCGCCAGATGGCCCGCGAAGGCGGCGTCATCTTCATGCCCTACGGCCCGTCGTCCGATGCGCTCGGCGGCAGCCCGCCTACATCCGCTGCACACGCGGCGGCCCCGCCCATCGACCCAGCAACTCTCGAGCTCGCCATTTCCAAGGGCGTCCTCACTGCCAACGCTGTCACCGACGCCAAGGCAAAGACGGCCGAGGCCAAGGCGGCTGCAACGTCGCAAACCTCATAGCAGCAGAGCCGCAATACACACGACAGCCAACTACATATACGCCTCGTACTCTGCCATTTTGGCCCGCCACGCCATGATGGCGTCGCGCTCGACTCGCTGCGGCGCCTCATCCGCCAGCGGCGCAAGGTCGATCAGTGCCCGAGAGCACTTGGGCGAGACGAGCGAGCCCGCCGCAAAGAGAAGCGGGATGTCCGATGGCGGATAGTGGAGCCTGTTCGCGAGCTCCTCGGGTGTCACTGCCACTCTCTGCGCCCCGCGCGAGCCGTCCAGCGCCAGCGAGAGTCCCGAGCTCGGGCCGGCCGCGGCGTCGGCGGTCACAAGCGCCTCGGCTGCCTGCGCCACCAGACGCGCCTTGAGGAAAGCCTCCTGCAGTCGGTCTTCGATGAGCACAACAGCCGAGTCGGGCGGCATGTCCAAGGAGGCAAAGGCAACGACCGCGTCGAGCGTTGCTCTGATGTGCTCGGCCGCAACCACCGGATGGAGGACTAGGTCCATGGCGTTTGGCGAGGCGTTGGCGGTCTCGGTTGGTGTGCAGAGCGCCAGCCGTGAGACACTGCCAGCGTCAATGTCGACTAGCACAAGCTCCGACCCAAACTCGGGATCCTTCTTGTGGAGCACCCGGGTGAGCTCTGAGTGCAGCTCGGCGTTGCTGTGCTCGACCACGTCGAACCGCGGCACGCCAGAAAGCACAAACTCGGGGGCAAACTTGGCAAGGTACCCGCCAAACAGCGCCCGCCCAAGACTGGCGGTCCGCAAGTCCGGCGCTGGCAGCGCGCTTGTTTTCTCGCCGGCTCCGGCTGCCGGGACCACCGCCTCGTACGCGGTTCCGGGCATCGGGACAACGCTCAGTCGCTGACGGGTCGCGTCCGGCAGCGCGCGGAGCGTGGCCTCGACCAGCTCGGCTCGCCGCGCAGCCTTGGCTGCAGACTCGAGGTCGAGTGATGCGCCTGAGGACTTGCCGTCGCTGTTGCGCAGCACAGGTGCTTCGTCGGCGTCGGGGGTCGCGTCGGTGGCATCGACGTCAACGCTGCGGCCGACAACCGACCACGCTGCGGTAGTGACGTCAGCGGCAGGCGGCTCGTCGGCGTCGCTCCCGGCGGGTGTGCCAGCGTCGGTAGCCACATCGGCGTCGAGCTCGGTGGTGAACGAGACGGCTGAGCCCGGCGAATCGACCGCGTCCGACTCGGAGAACGGTGCCATCTCCATGAGGCGCTGGAAGACTTCGCCGGAGCGAATAAAGTACGAGAGGACGGCCATGAGGCGGAGGACCTTGGCCTTGTCCTTGCCGACGACCACAGTCCGCGACACCATGCTTCGTCCGCCGCCCTTGCCGAACAGCTCGCACAGCTGGGCAAGGCCCGGGTCCGAGTGTGGGCGATGGCGGTAGCCAATGTGCGGCCGGGCGAGGGCGTCGAGCTCAAAGCCTGCCGGCGCAACAGTGCTAACCCATCCGAGATGCGAGGTGAGAACAGCGGTGATGGCGGCGGCGAGAAAGCTGCGTGAGCGAGTCTGGGCCTTGGGTCCAGCAAGCACGCCCGACGCCGCCCACAGCAGGTGCTCCATCAACTCAGAGAGCGCCCGCATGCGGGCGCTGGGAAAGGCCACCACCGTGAGCCAGAGCGGCTCGGCGAGCCGCGGCGCAGTGTACAGCCGCCACACACTGTCAAGGGTCGCGACAAGGAGCTGCGGGAGCGGAGGTGTGCGGAAGAGCGCGCCGCGCGCAAGTCGCGGGAGCTGCGACCGCGATGCGCCGCCGAGGCTCCGCTTTGACGCCGCATAGCACGAGACAGGAAAGCCCGGAGTTGCGACAGCGGCGGCGGCCGCCGCTGCGGTAGCTTCGTCCACCAGACCGAGCACACGGAGCGGGTGGTGGACCATGGCTGTGAGGACCGGGAGGAGCTCGCGACGAAGGCTCGCCAACATGCACTCGAGGAGCGGAAAGTGGGCAAAGACAAGCCGCTCGAGCGCGGGCGCGTGCTCCACCTCAAACAAGATGCCGAGCGCAAAGTTGGTGCGGAGGACTCGCGGTGGGAGCAGAATGTAGTCGTCATCATCGTCATCGTCTTCATCGCCGGCCGGCTTGCCACTTGAAGGCGACTTGCCGTCGCTCGGCGAGCGGGAGCGGACCTTGGTGACGGCGGCGGCGCGTGCTGCCTGGAGCGCCGCGTTGGGTGAGCGCGGCGAGCGAGCCGAGGCCGAGCGGGTGCGCAGGGTAGCCGATGCCGACGCTGCGGTGCCGGACGACGAGGAACAGGTGGCGTACGGCGACATGCGGAACGACGACCGTGAGCCGCACTTGAGCGCCGAGTCAGTGAACGAGCCGGAGCGCGGGCGGGAGGCGCGCGAGCGGACACGCTGTGGTGGAAGTGTGACGGTCACCGTGAGGACAGAGGAGACCAGGACTCGACGCGGGTGGCGGAGAACGTGGATCTTGATGTTGTCACCCTTGGTCAAGAGCGGTGTGGCACCAAACATCATCTCGGGAATGATCGACGGTGGCCGCGAGCGTGGCGGCGTGGTCGCACCGCCGGTATGCGCCGCGCCCGCAGCCGACCGTGGTGGAACCGGGGGGCGCTTTGCGGATGTTGTGGATGAGGCAACCGATGAGCCGCGCGAGGAGCGGCCACCGCGAGCGGCTGCAGCAGATGCAGACATTGCAGAGATGGGGCGGCGGCGGGGAGGGAGGCCGGTGGCGTCAGTGCCACGCGACGGCGAACCCGGCGGCGAGGGAGTCGGCGACGGCGACGGTGAGCTCCCAGCAAGCGAGTCGTACAACACGACACCGCCCTTGGAGCCGGACTGCTGATAAACGAGGAGGCGGAGCGCCGACGGGTCAGATTCGGGTGGCGGTAGCCATCTTCGCAGAGAATAGTGTGAGTCATTGCCGGTAGGCCGGTAGTGTAGATCACGCGCTGCGCCCCATGATAAGATCTTGAGTCTCCGATCGTGGGCCAGGGGAAGGGGGGGGGGGAGGCGATGGGAGGCTGAGAAGAGGGGAGCGATCGTGGGCTCGGAAGGGGAGCGATCATGAGCTAGGGAGGGGAGCGATGGTGGGCACTTGCCGACCTGTGCACTTCCATCTCCCTCCAGCCTCATCCCACACCTCGACCGATGATCCCCTCCCCCCCCAGCCCCCCCACCCACCTCCACTCCCACCTCAACCAATCCATGGATGACGAGACGACCTTGTGACCATGTACCATGTGACCAGCCCTGACGACGACGACAAGCCCCTCCCAGCCATGCCCATGCTCATGCACACACACACACACACAGCTGGTCACATGCACTTCATCCTTCTCGACACACTCCCCAACAATATCTATTACCATGGCAATGCCTCTCCCTCCCCCCCCCTCTTCTTCCCAACACCAGG
>NW_013657645.1:57712-84017 GCF_000142905.1 Thecamonas trahens ATCC 50062
GGGGGGGGATGGGCATAATGATGAGGGAGAAACAGACATTGTAGCACAGGACCGCATATGGTTAGACACTCGATATGTAGTGGATGAGTACGTATGGCCACTGTCTCCTGCTCTCTAGCACAATGGGTGAGAGCTGGGAATGGTCTCTCTGCCAGGGAGCCCCAGGTCTTGATCATGGTGGGGGTGGAGGGGGTGGACATGATCGATCGACCCATCGAAACAAACAGACAGTATTGTACATATTCCCATACACTTAGATACACACTCTGCAGTGGATGTGAAAGTATGACCACTGTCTGTCTCCTCCTGATCCACACCTGTCAGCCGTCGAGCTGCGCCCCCCTCCCGCCCTTCGCCGCCCCATGGGACTCCCCTCAGCCCCCGTCACCTCGCCTCGACAGCACCACTCCACTCACACACCTGTAACTGTGGGTTTAGACAAGGCATCGTTCTGAAAGTTGGCACGGAGGACGGAGGATGAGTCGGCAAGATACACTGCTGGCGTGGGCGTTCACAGGGATGTTAATCGTCCTCGCCATGTCTGTTTATGCAGGCTCGGTCTCGGGCTCGTTTGCCTTTGACGACCACTTTGCCATCACAGGCAACTTGGCTCTGCGACCTTCTTCGCCGTGGCGCGCTATTTGGGATACGGATTTCTGGGGACAAGATGCGAGCTCGGAGACATCGCACAAGTCATGGCGACCGCTGACGGCTGCCTCTTTCCGTGCATCGTACATGCTTGCAGCTGCCTTGCTGCCAAACGCGCCGTCATCTGTGGATGATCCCGCTTGGGACGCCTTTGCAAAGTCAGACGATGTCGCTGCCCACTTTCGCACCGTCAACATTGTGCTTCACGGCATGTGCACTGCGGTGTTGTTCTGGTTGCTTCGGAGTGTAGTTCTGGTGCCCATCGGGGACGTGAGCATGCGATCGGACGTGGCCCTTGCTTCAGCCGCGCTCTTTGGTGTCCATCCGGTCCACGTCGAGGCTGTGGCGGGTATTGTCGGTCGCGCAGAGCTCCTGTGTGCGCTAATGTACATGGGAGCAATGGGCGTGTGGATGGCCTGGCTTGTTGAGGCCGAGACGCCGGCAAGGCAAGCGGTGGCAGGCATGATCTTTGCGCTCGCCGCTGCCGGTGCAGTGCTTGCCAAGGAGACCGGCTTTACGCTCATTGCGGTGCTTATCGGATACGAGGCTCTTCGTGCGACAGTGCGTGGTGCGCTGCCGCGAGCGGCGTGTCTTCGGATTGCTGCGCTTGTCGCAGGCGGGTGTGTGTACATGGCTGTCCGCCTGGGCATCACTGTCACGTTCAACCTCTCCAACTACCGCCATCTCGAAAACCCGATCGCGTACGAGCGCGGCAGTCTGCTTTGGGCCAACATTGTGCTCCTTGCGGGAGAGTACGGGCGGCTTCTTGTCTGGCCGGCAGTCATGTGCGCCGACTACTCGTTCAACGCCATTCCACTGGCGCGGTCGTGGGCCGATGCGCGGGTGGTGGCAGCGACAGTCGGGCTCATTGTGTTAGCCTGCGCCGGGCTCGAAGCAGGCCGCCGGGTTGTGTGTCATCGGTCGCGGCCGGCGCTCGCGGCAGCGCTGCTGCTTGGCTGGCTGGTGGCGACGTATCTGCCGGCGTCGAACGTGCTCTTTTTTGTCGGTACCATGGTCGGTGAGCGGCTGCTGTACCTGCCGTCGGCGACGTGCTGTGGGCTGGCGGCGTGGGCGGCGTACGCGGCGCTCGGTGGCGCTGGGTGGCGGCGACAGGCCGGCTCGCGGGCGGCGTTCTTTGCGTTGCTAGGCATCGCCATAGCGCTCGGGGCGGGGCGGACGGCATCGCGCGGGCAGGACTGGATGTCGGAGGAGGCGCTGTTCGGCTCTGCGGCGAACGAGGGCAAGTGCGCGGGCTCGGCCAAGGTCCAGATGCACGCCGGCATTCTGGCACGACGGTCCGAGGATTGGGACGAGGCGCTGCGGCGGTTCAAGGTTGCGCTCGCCATCGAGCCCGAGTACTGCGCCAACCACTACTGGCTCGGGGTGACGTACCTGGTCAAGGACGATCTGCGCATGGCCGTATCCGAGCTACAGATCGCCATGACCTGCAAGTATGTGGTCCACAAAACTGGGCCTGTCCTCATTAGCATCTACACCCGCCTCGTTCATGAGTACCCGGGCAACGCGGTGTACTACGGCGACCTTGCCAAGATATTCGTGGCGCTCAACAACCCGGAGCGAGCTCTGCAGGCGCTGGAGACTGCGCTGGCGCTTAACCCGACGCTGGCGCCGTTCCACGAACTGCGGGTGGCGATCATGGAGCGAGCTGGGGTGGGCAACGCGGACGAGGCGCGGGCGCTTCAGAAGCGGGTGTCGCAGCTGGTAGCGGTGGCAACCGATGTGACCAAGGCGCGCGAGGTTGTCAGCCGCGCGCCTGCGAGCGAGCGGGCAGCGCTGAAGCAGCAGCTGGCGACGCTGGCGGCGCTGGCCATGAGCAGCGAGCAAGACGTGACGGGCGTGCTGGGGCGGGCACGGGTGCTGGAGATTGTGGGCCGGAAGGAGGGATGAGCGGGTGAGAGCAGCGTGTGTTTACTCGCCCGACGGAGGGATGGGCAGCAGCGGATTGCCGTTCGCGTCGACGTCCTGCTTCTCGCCGGTGAGGACGCCCTTTGCGGTGCCCTTTGCGGCGACCTTTGCCATGGACTTGACGCCGATCTGGCGGACGTTTGCGCCGGCCTGGATGACGTTACCGACGGCCTGCAGCGACTCGCCGGTAACGTCGCCGACCTCGTCGCCGTAGCGATGGGCAACAACGTCGACGGTGGTGGCCGAGACGTCGGTGAGGAGGATGCGGCCGGCCGAGGCAAGCGAGGTGTGGAGGGTGTCAACAGCAACGACGGTGTTGACGACGACCTGTTTTGCGGCGCGGAGAGCGGGCTTGGACTCGTTGCCAGAGCCGAACTTCTTGCCGATACCGGTCTCGTTGACGGCCTCGGCGACCGAGTTGCCGATGGAAAGCGCCATGGCGCGGACGCCCTTGACGAGGGCCGACGAGACGCCGACGGCAGCCTTGGACACGTGGTTGACGTTGTGGACCTTGGAGCGGACGCCGTCCGAGACCTCGACCGGCTTGGTCTTGGGCTTGATCCGCGACTTGAGCCGCGAGCCGCCGGAGCGGAAGACGCCGCCAAAGAGGGTAGCGCCGGCAATGAGGCCCGAGCCGACGAGGCGCGAGCCACCCTCGATGCCACCAGCGACCATGCTGAGTGTCGACGAGACGACGCCGCCGGGCGCCTCCTCGCCACGGCCGTCGTTGACCGGGAGCTGCGCCGCGAGCGCGGCCTCGTCCACAGGCACGATGGCGGTCGACGCCGCCTTGGTCACCGCGTCGTCGCCGGCAACGTCGTCGGCGGCCGGAAGCGGCGCTGGGGGCGCCACCTCGGCGGTCTGCTCGTCGTCGTCGTCGTCGCCGCCGCCGCTAGCGGCAGCCTTGGGCTGTGTCACAACCTCGGCACGGAAGTCGGTGTTCTCCGCGAGGAAGAGCTCAAACTCGGTGACCGAGGCAACGGGCGCGTCGTTGGGCAGGACGACACCGAGGTACTGGTCCTCGGGAAGCGGAAGGACGTACGACGCGGGTGCGATGCGGAGAGTAGGCACAAACGCGCCGAGGGTGATCGGGTACGTGTAGTCGTTGACCGAGAGGAACACAAACATGTCGTCGTCCGCCTTTGCCTCATCGGCGTCGGCGGCGTCGGCATTGGCGTTGGCGCTCGAGTCAACAGCGAGAACCTGTGGAGAGTGAGTGAGTGAGTGTGTAAGCATGGGTTGGGGACAGGCTAAGTTGTCTGTCCATCATCAAGCAGCCGTCTGCCTTGTCCACCACCACCAAGCAGCCGTCTGCCTTGTCCACCACCATCAAGCAGCCGTCTGCCTTGTCTACCATCATCAAGCAGCCGTCTGCCTTGTCCACCACCATCAAGCAGCCGTCCGCCTTGTCCACCATCATCAAGCAGCCGTCTGCCTTGTCCACCGCCATCAAGCAGCCGTCTGCCTTGTCCACCATCATCAAGCAGCCGTCCGCCTTGTCCACCGCCATCAAGCAGCCGTCTGCCTTGTCCACCGCCATCAAGCAGTCGTCTGCCTTGTCTACCATCATCAAGCAGCCGTCTGCCTTGTCTACCATCATCAAGCAGCCGTCCGCCTTGTCCACCATCATCAAGCAGCCGTCCGCCTTGTCCACCATCATCAAGCAGCCGTCTGCCTTGTCCACCGCCATCAAGCAGTCGTCTGCCTTGTCTACCATCATCAAGCAGCCGTCTGCCTTGTCCACCGCCATCAAGCAGTCGTCTGCCTTGTCTACCATCATCAAGCAGCCGTCTGCCTTGTCCACCATCATCAAGCAGCCGTCCGCCTTGTCCACCATCATCAAGCAGCCGTCCGCCTTGTCCACCACCATCAAGCAGCCGTCCGTCTTCTCGTCGACCCCCATCCCCCCCCCCCTTTCCCCCCTCCTACGACATACCTTCAGCTCGCCCGTGGCGACCAGCTCCTTGGAGGCGCCCGAAATGTGGAAGACATGCGTCTCACCCGCCACCGACAGCAGCAGGTCGGCAGTCTCTTCAGCACATGCAGCCATGGAGAACAATGTGTGGGTGGAGTGTGGAGAGAGAGTGTGTGTGGGGGGGGGGGGGGGGGGGGGGAAGAGGGGGGTGGCCTCTCCGCTCTGACTTTGGAAGGGAGACTGCTGGCACATGGCAACGTTCCGCAACGTTGCAGTTAATCGAGTTGAACGATAAATCCATCGTTCAACTCCATTAACTCCCGCCTCCAACGATAAATCCATCGTTCAACTCGATTAACTCCCGCCTCCAACAATAAATCCATCGTTCAACTCGATTAACTCCCGCCTCCAACAATAAATCCATCGTTCAACTCGATTAACTCCCGCTCCAACAATAAATCCATCGTTCAACTCGATTAACTCCCGCCTCCAACAATAAATCCATCGTTCAACTCGATTAACTCCCGCCTCCAACGATAAATCCATCGTTCAACTCGATTAACACCGACAACGACAGCCACCCCTCTCCCACACCCACACCCATGCCCCCCTCCCTCACCCTCCTCACCCTCGCCCTCGCCCTGCTCGCAGCAGCTGTGGGGACGGCAGCAAAGGAGAGCAACGTGGTAACCATCACGTCGGAAGAGCAGCTCGAGTCGCTGACCAGCTCGACAGCCGACGGCGTCATCGTGCTCGAGTTCTACGCGCCGTGGTGCGGACACTGCAAGCAGCTGGCGCCGATCTACGAGGAAATGGCCGATGAGTTTGCCGATGCGAGTGAGCTAGAGCCATCGGCGAGCATTGTGCTGACAAAAATTGATGCTACTCAACTGCCGGGACTTGCCTCGGAGTACAACGTCAAGGGCTACCCGACCATCATCATCCTCCGTGTCCGGGAGGAGTCCTCGGCCCCGACTCGATCGGTGTACAAGGGCGATCGCGGCGCCGTCGAGCTCATGACTGCCTTTGTCGCCGCCTCCATGGACCGCCACATCTCCCTCCTCGACTCGCCTGCAGACATCGCAGCCTGGCGCCGCGATCACACAGACTCGGGCGGCGCCATCTACGTCGCCGCGCCCTCGAGCTCGGCCGCCATCGACACCTTCTACGCCCTCGCCGACGGCCTTGCCCGCCGGCTTGACTCGGCCTTTGTCGTCGACCCCTCGGTGGCGCAAGACGTCGTCACTGTCATGCCGCCGCACCCGTCGGGCTTCCCGCTGCCGCCCGGCGACGGTGATGCCTTTGTCGTCGACTCGCGCCTCTCGCCCGACGTCATGATCCCACAGATCCTTGCTGCCGCCCTCCCGCCGGTCGTCGTCCTCGCCGGCGAGAACTACGACCTGCTCTACGACCCCATGCTCGCCAACCACGACACCGTCGTCCTCCTTGTCATCTCACCAGAAGCTACCGCGACACCCGAGGCTGCCACAGACCTCCTCGTCGCCTTCTCGGCCTTCGCCGACCAGTTCCGCGCCCGCCACCCGTGGCAGTTTGCCCTCGTCCCACACAACGACGAGACAAGCTCCGTCCGCTCCAGATACGCCCTCGACTTTCCGTCCGACACGGCCGGCCCGCTCGACGCCTTCCTCATCGTCGAGACGCCATTCACCGAGCCCAAGGGCAAGTATCTCATGCCCGAGCGCATTCACTCGGCCGATCTCTCGGACGCCTCCTCGTTCCTCCGGGACATCGTCAACGGCGCCGCCGTCCCTTTCATCAAGTCTGAGCCAGCCCCGCGCAGGGCCACCAAGCGCGGACTCACCACCGTCGTTGGCTCCACCTTTGAAAAGCTCGTCCTGAAGTCGACCCGCGACGTCCTCGTCGTCTTTACCATCCCGGGCTGCAAGTACTGCGCCCAGTTTGATGACATCCTGAAGTCGTTTGCCTACGACGCCCGCCGCGTCAAGTCGCTCATCGTCGCCAAGTTCAACGCCGGTGCCAACGACTTTCCCACCCACCTCTTCCGTATCTCGGGCTACCCGTCCATTTTCTTTGTCCCTGCCGGCTCCTCGGTCCCTCACAAGTTTGACGGCCCGCGCAACCGGCCCATGCTCATCGACTTTGTGGCCACCCACGCCCGCAACCCGTCGACGGCCAAGAAGATAGCCAAGCTGGCCGAAGGCCACGACGAGCTGTAGCAGCACACGCGTGTCGAGTGTACGTGGAGCGTTTACTCGCCTCCTGCTCCTCAATCGACCTTGACCGAGCTGTAGATGGTGTACACAAACTTGCGCGAGGCCATAAAGCCAACCGTGCCGGTCATGGTGGCGAGCGCAAAGCAGGCGAGAGCCGACCAGCCAAAGAAGACCGAGGTCTGCAGCACGCCCTCCATCCGCGTCCGCGCCACAAAGTAGTACACCGAGTAGAGGAAGACGTAGACGGCGGTCGAGGCCGACGAGAGGACCGAGAGCCACTGCCACCGCCAGTCCTCCGACGCAAGCGTGAGGTACGTGACGACCACCGCGCACGAGCCCTGCACAATGACAAGGATGACAAAGACAAGGAGGAGGAGGCCGTAGACATGAAAGTACATGTGGTGCGAGAACGAGGCAAGCACAAAGTAGATCTCCAGAAAACAGCTGGCAAACGGCAGCACGCCGCCGAGGTGGATGAGGACCAGCGGCTGGAGGTACCACGGCTTGTCCGGAATGTGCCGCGGCACCTTCTTCGGCTTGAACGGCGCGTCAGACTCGCCGGCGAGCGACCGGCCAAAGAGCGTCCCCACAAGCGTGAGCGGGAACGCCACAAACGCCCAGATGAGGACCACCGCAAGCACAGAGGTGAACGGCAGCGCAGAGAGTGAGTTGTACGAGATGGCAATGGCGTTGAGCACAAACGTGAGCGCAAAGACCACGCCCGGGAAGAGCCCGGCCGTAAGCATCATCGTTGACTTCCACGCCTCGCCACCGCCGGCCTTGTAGTACGAGCCTGAGACGTAGCCGGCCACCACGTTGGTGAAGGCGTAGATGAAAATACCCATCGTCAACAGCGCCCCGCGCGACTGGTACAGAGCCTTGGTCATCGACACGCCCAGAATAAACGCCGTGAGCACAAGGAGCTGCACGCCCGTCCCCAGCACCGCAGAGAACATCGCCAGACTCGGCGGCGACCGGAACACGTCACCGTAAATCATCTTCCATCCCGAGTCGTCGCCGATGGGAATGTCGTCCTCCTCGTCGCGGTTGTACCGCGCAAAGTCGCGCTTCAGCGTCCGCATCAGAATCATGAACACAAGGCCAACCAGGAAGATGACCATCATAAACGAGTTGAACAGCGAAAAGTAGTGGATCTGGTGCTCAAAGAACGACTTGTCCAGGTACCGTGAGAACCGGTCCTCAAACGCAATGTCCGTCTCCTCCCAGTCGAGCGAGTAGGTAAACACAAGCTCAGCGCCAGCCTCGATCAGCTGGGGATTCTCCGCCGTCAGCGAGACCTCGATGATCTGATCGCCGTTGTAGGCAATGACAAACTTCTTGTGGGTAAACACGTACAGCGCTTCCTCAGTCGCATCCTCCGACACCACCACCTCACCCACCATGCCCCAAACCGGAAGATCATCCAAGAACATTTGGTACCAATACTGATTGAGCACCGCATACTCAAACTTGGCCGCACCATCTTCATCCAGCGTCACCGAGCAAATCTCCCTCGGCGCCACTGCATGCTTAAATTTCATACCAATGCCCGAGTTGACCAGTTCGTATCCCAGCAGTGCTTCACCGAGCGTTTCATGACGATGATCCACAATATCCGTACCCCTGCAGTACGGGAGGACGTAGAACGAGTACGTCTCTTGCGGGTTGTGGTACGGGCCGACGTTGTTGGTCCAGAGAATGACATCCTCTCCGTCCTCATACTGAGGATATTCCGCACACCCCGTCACAGCGGCATAAGTGCACACACACACACACACACACACACACACACACACACACACACACACACACACACACACACACACACATATATATATATATACATATATATGTGTGTGTATGTGTATGCTATAACCACGCCACCTCCCGTCGACCTCAGAACTCTTCTTCTCCGTCTGCCCTTGGACGCACGTCGACGTGGCGCGCTGGAAAGTGGCGACGTCCAAGCCACACACACACACACACACACACACACACACTCACTCACACACACACACACACACACACACACACACACACACACACACACAGCCCACCAGCCCCCCTCCCCCCCCCTCCCCCCACTCCCCCCTCCCTTACACATAAACACACACTAACCCCCTCCCCCCACACCACCCCCCACACCACCCCCCACACCACCCCCTACCATAGGCACAAGACAGTTAGGCTTTCTTGGAACAAGACACACTCTTGCTACAACAAGGAAAACATACCACTTTGGGGGGCTCGCTAGCACGTGGAATGGTACACACCAATGCAAGGCACACCACCGCAAAGACCACAACTCGGGTGTGTCAACGACGAGAAGTGGCTTGTGCTCATCGGTTATTAGCTCACCGAACACCGGAAACAGGTCAACGCTCACCAGATCTCCGCTCACCGCTCACTGCTAACCGATCGAGCGTTTGTAGCTCAACGTGCATTGCTCACCGCTCGCCAGTTCGTCGCTCACCGCTCACCAGCTCGCCGCTCACCAGTTCGCCGCTCACTGCTCACCAGCTCACCGCTCACTGCTCACCGCTCACCAGTTCGCCGCTCACCGCTCACTGCTCACCGCTCGCCAGTTCGTCGCTCACCGCTCACCAGCTCGCCGCTCACCAGTTCGCCGCTCACTGCTTACCAGCTCACCGCTCACCAGCTCGCCACTCACCAGCTCGCCGCTCGCCGATCACCCACCCGGCCATCTGCCCCGCAGATCCGAACCGACAGCGGCCGTCCGTTTGCACACCTTTGCCATCGCTTGCTGATTGCTGCCCGTAATGGTGTGATGTGAATGCAAGCATGCTTGAGTCGTGGCAACAGGCTGCAGGCCACGGCTGCTGCTCCCTCCATTTCTACCTTTTACGCCATCACCGATAGCATCTCAAGAACCCAAGCCATGGCGGGCGAGCACGACATCGCCGACAACAGCCGCCACGACCAACACTCACGCACATCAGTGGCATGGGTCGCCTGCTGCTCCACACAATCACACCCGCCGCACGCCTCGCCTCCCACTACCATCGCCATCATCGTCCCATCGCCGCAGCTCCTCCATCGCTGTCCCCTCGTCGCCATACGACGACGATGAGCCCCACGCCCCGCTCTCCCGGTCCCGCAGTAGCTGCCGAAGACTCGCATCCTCGGCCCGCGATCCGCTGCGGATGACCACGGCCTCGCGACCCCAGCAGGCCTTCTGCCGCGCTGCCACGTTGACCACGCCCGCCAGCACCAGCAGCACACAGTCCAGACCCAGATATAGACCAAACGCCCGTGCCCGTGCCTGGCGATACTCATCCATGGCCGGCTTCCATGCCACATATACCACCTCGATCTCTGGGAAGAGCACCACGTCCGTCATCCCGCCGAGTGCCGCCAGGCCATCGCCGCAGTGCTCGCTGCCTAGCCGGACGCCTTGCGAGAGCCTCGTCGAGCTCCAATACTCTGGCTGAGGGCTCCCTGTCGGCAATACCCCACATGCCACCACCGTTACGTACAGAGTCCCGCCGTCGACCTCGCTGGCGGCCACGACCGGTGCGAGATGAACAACGCGCGAGCCGGTGCCAACCGAGGCCGAGGTGAGCGGGACCACAACCGAGCTGTTGCTGCCCGCCACCAGCACAGCGTCTGTCCACCGCCAGCCATACGCCCTCCTTCCTCTTGCCGTCGTCACGCTCGCATTGACGGACACTTGGTCGAGCATGCCGCCGGCCTCGTCGACGGCAAGAACGTGCCCGGCCGCCGCTGCGCCAATGGTCGTCGTCACGCCGAGGACAACAACCCAGACCAGCGCAGCACACGCCACAAGTGGCGCAACCACTCGAGCTTGAACGTTGGCGTACTTGCGAATCAATCGCGACGTCGGATCGAGCTTGCTCGGATACAGCGCGTCGTACATCCACGACAGGCCCGCCACAGCCGCCGTCCCGCCGCCAGCCGTCACCACCACGCCCACCAGCCATCCCGAGCCAAAGCCGAGCCCAGCCGCCGTCACCAGCGAGATCAGCTGGAATGCAACAAGAAGCGCTCCGCTGCACAGCGTAAGCCGCGTCACAGCTCCGATCACCCTTCTGCGGAACCGCTTGAGCACTTGCGCAGGAGACATCGCTCTCGCCACGCTCGCAGTCGTCGCACGCACCACTCCCTTGCCCTTCGATCCCCGCTCGCCGCCGCTGCCTCGCCGCCGCCGTCGACCCCGGGACACCATTTCTGTCACCGTCTGCGATACAAACGTGTACGAGCATGACGATGCCGACGCGGATGATGACGATGACGACGACAAAGATGACGACGACGACAACCGCGATGACTTGGACGACGACGACTCTTGGCCAGATCCAGACCCGCTCTCGAGAGCAGACGTTGTAGAGGTACCCACAGCCATCGATGACACATCCTTCACACCTCGCCGAGGCCATGGCATTCGCTGGTGTCCACAGCAAGCTCTCCGGGAGAGAAGAGTGTCGCGGTAAACTCTATTTAATCCGCATCCGCAGCCAAACTACCGCTGGCCTCACACCTGAGAGTCAAACACATCCGTCGACGCAATATGCGAGTTATATGGCGAGCTGTCGCAGCCCACGGTGCCGTATTCAGTGTCCAGGCGGTTCGGGATCGCTGTTGCCGTCGCTGTCGCCGTCATCGTCGCGGGAGGTGGCGGAGCATGCACACTAGCTAGGTTGGTGGAGACATCCGTTGCAAACAACGTGTCATCCATACGGAGCGAGGCCATGGGTGGCTCGGTCGCGTACTCATCGAGCTCGACCCCGGTTGACATATGACTCGTACTCTCGGCCTCAAAGTCCCGGCTGTTGGCGAGCTCGCCCGAGGAGCAAAACTCTTCCTCGTCCTTGGCCTCGCGCTTGGCAATGAGCCACGCATCGATCGCGTTGCCACCCACAATGCCGATCACGTTGATCACAATGCCGCCGATAACACCGACCCTCCGCATTGTCGCGTCGTCAAACGTGCCAGCAAACAAAACCGTCGTCGTTGCCGCGAGCACCACTAGCGCCAGCGAGTTGTGGAACTCTGACAGGTACGGCCGGCTCATCGCGAGCTGTACAATTGCCGAGACAAGGACAAACACCGCAGTATTGGCCTTGCCCTCGGGTGTGTACAGGAATGTCATGCAGATCACAACAAAGAGCTTGCGCACCATGATCGCCGTCTCGAACCACCAGTGATCGCCACGGAATCGCGAGACAAGGAACGAGAACCGGAGCATAAACGTCACAGGATCCATTCGGCTCCGCTTCCGCGCCAGCACCCAGACCACCGCCCCGGGCAGTCCGATCCCGTACACGGCCACGGCAATGATACCCGGGAGGAACAGCGACCACCATGCCGAGTCGTAGCACGTCCGCGACGGATCCGCGTCCAGGATCCACTTGCCTGCCTCGTCCTCGCGGCAGCCAAAGATCGAGAATGCCGCCCCGGCGAGGGGCAGGTAGAGGAGGACCAGGATCTGGAACATCGTCCGCCCGTAGCCCGACACAAACTCGCCGAACGTCTTGCCGGCAAACACCAGGCCGGCCTTAGAGGCAAAGTATAGTGCAACCGCGATGACCAGAAGCGCCATCGCCGCAAAGGCCGGAAGCATCAGCGCAAGCACCCACTTGAGCACCCACACATCGGTGCCCTTGATGACGCTGCACTCGGGCGAGGTGAGCTCAAAGTTGAGGTTGAGCGACGATGCAAAGTCAAAGTATACATCGGCAATCGGACCCCACTCAAGGTCGAGTCTACCGTACAGGGCTGAGATCTGCAGCGCGTTGACGCCGATCATCGCCGCCACAAACTTGTACCGCACGCTTTCTGCGAGCGAGAATGCATACAAGGCGCCGGTGATGGCGAGGGCAACAACGACGACAAGCACTGCCACAACCACATTCTTGCCACTGTCGCACTTGCGGCAGCTCCCGCCAAGCCGATAGTAGCCATCCGTGCACTTGGCGCACAGCCGCGAGGTGTAGCCCGGCGCGCAGCGCCCATTCCCAAGACACGCGCCCTCGGTCGGACACGTCACAAACGCTCCGCCATCTGGATAAAACCCAGGAGCCGCTCGCGGTTTGGCGAGCACCCCATCGCAGAGAGCTCCGGTCGGGCACGCTTCGCACGGCATGTTGGTCAACCCCGATGGTGACCACGTGTTGGCCACACACACGCATGTCCCGGCTGTGATGTTTGCCGAGCCAGTCGAGACCACCGTGTTCGCCGGGCATGCGCACTCGAGCACTTCAACCCCACTCGCAAAGCCTCTCTTACCCGACCCTGCCGCACACAATGTCACCGTCAGCGTGCCTTCCAGTCGGATCGCTTCCGCGCCAGTCGCGCTCAAAGTCCAGCCCACCTCGGTCGGCAGCTCGTCGACAAACTCCATCTTGGCCAGCAGCCGCACATCCGGCGGCAGTGCAAGCACAGCGTCGAGCGTCGACTGCGGCGCGCCCGACACAACCACAACCTCTGATCCGCTGCTCATCAGTAGCTCTTGTGCAATCTCGACATGCGCCTGATCAAAGGTGTCCAGTCCGCGGAACACGCCGTCAAACGCACGGCCAGAATCGAGCCGTGACGCTGGCGGTGTCACCCACTCGAATCGAACAAGAGGGCCGCCAACAGCCGCCCGACCCGCAATCACGGCACTGTAGTCCTCGTCGGTCATCCTTAGCCATGGCAGCTGCGCCGCTGAGCCAGTGGCTGGTGCAAAGCCATCTGCGGCGCACAACAGCGCGTCCGAGGCAATCGCGCTGATCGCGTCCACATTGCCGGCGAGCACCGACGTTGTGCCCGAGACTTCGATCGGACTCCCGCAAGCAAACAACCCGCCGCCCTTGGCTGTCGCCACATTGCCGGTCATGTTGGTGTTCCGTAGAGCCACAGAGGCAGCAATGCCACTCGCTCGATCAGCGGCGGCAGCCAACGCGCCGGTCGCCACAGGCAGCTGCGCCGACGTCGTCGCCGCGCTCGCCGCAAACTGCAAGTCGGAGGCAACCGCTGCCAATCCGCCGCCGAATACTGCCGTGTTGTCCTCGATCCGACATGCGGTGAGTGTCACCGTCCCGGTGCCCTTGACCTGAACGCCGCCGCCGTTGGAGCCGCGCGCCATGTTGCGGCTCACCACCGACTCGATCATGGAGAGCGTAGCGAGCGAGTTGACCGAGATCGCACCGCCACCGGCACCGCTGGCCATGTTGTGGGCCAGTGTGCATCGCGTAAGCGACGCTGCTGCGCTCTGGGCGACAACAAGGACTCCGCCCTCGGCAGCTGTTGAAGACTCAAACGTCGAGTCGGTGGCAATGACCGATGAGCCGGCCGTCCGCACGTACACCGCGCCACCAAACGAGAACGCGGTGTTGTGGGAAAAGGTGGCGTTGTGAAGGACGGCCGACGCGCCATCGGACACCAGCATTGCTCCGCCGCGACCGACGTCAAGCACCGCGTTGCCTGTCGACAGCGGCTCGCTGATCGAGTTGGAGACGGTGACGTGGGTGAGCTTGATCGTCACATCTGCGCCTTCAATCCGGAGCCCCGGAGCGCCATGGATGTTGCTGGCGGTCGTCGTCATGCCCCTAATATTGATTGACTCAAGTGCGAGCGTTGTACCTACTCCCCGCGTAATCGAGTTAAACACTGCCCGAAACAGGACGGCGCCGTTGGCGCCCGACTCGCAGTCAAAGGTCACCGTGCCCGGGATCTGTGCCGCAAAGCTGATCGGGCGAGCAATCTGAAAGTGCGCATCGCGCCGGCAGCCGTACCGACCAGGCGGGAGGAGGAGGACGTCGTGGGAGCAGACGCGCAGCCGGGCCATATTGGCAAGGATGCAGCTGGCCGACGTCGGCCCGTAATGGCATCCGTCCATGTGAGGATCATACACCACCGAGCGTGGTTCGTACGAGTAGAGTGCAGTCCGGGTGGCGCGCGTGTAGACCCGGAGAGTACTGCTGAGGATATAGTTGGAGACGATATCGATCGAGTCGTCCCCGTCAAAGTCACCAGCCACCAGCGCGTAGACGCCCGACAAAGAATCGACCTGCAGCAGCGGCTCAAAGGCGGGTGTTGAGAGATCTAGCGAGTACGAGATGTAGATCCTGCTGTTTGTATCTGCCCCGACGACTGCCACACGATCCTCGAGCCGGACGACGTCCACAAAGACGGCATCAAGCAGCCCGATCTCCACCCGAGGATGAAAGCCGCCTGAACCATTGTTGAGCATAAAGGAAATCCTGTTCGAGTCGCCGATGACGATGTCGTCGTACGCGTCGTCGTTGACCCTGGCGACGATAACTCGGTGGAGAGCGCCCGAGTGCTTGGGCGTAACTGCTACCGGGGCTTCAGATGTCATGTTGCTCACCGACCGCAAGATAGAGAGCGGATAAGTGCTTCCCTCAGCAACAAGGAGATCGACTCCGCCATCGCCGTCGACATCGATGGTGTCGTGGAGACGGATCCACTGGCCAACGTCGACAACGTAGCCGTCAAAGTGCGTGACCGGGTTGGGATCAAAGGTGAAATCGCCACGATTCATCCAGAACTGGAGGTTGGTTCCGTCGGTATCGATCAGGTCCATGTGTCCATCGTTGTTAAAGTCGATTGTCTTGAAGTGGCTCGAGAACATGTCCAACGCGATACTGCCATGCCGTGGAAGAGTGTGGGCTTGCCAGGCTGTGCCGACGCCGTCGGCATTGATGTGGAAGCTCATGGTCTTCTTGTAGAGGCTGACAATGTCAACATCGCCGTCGCCATCCACGTCAAGTACGTGCGTAGGAGTGGCCTCGTCGGCGATGACGACCGATAAGAGCGGCGTAACCGGAAACGAGGTCGTACGCGACCAGACCATGCGGTATGTGCTGCTTGGCAGCTTTCCGCCCACCACAATGTCGATCAAGCCATCACCATCGATGTCACCCGAGTTGATGTCAAGACCCGTGTCGAACGGCAGGTCAGGATTGACGCTGAGAGAAGTCCAGCTGCTCGACGCTGCTCGAGCCAGATCAGGAACGTGGACATTGGCTAGGGCGTTGGTTTTTCGGCAACAATGACGTCGTTGCGACCGGTGTTGCGCACATCACCAGCACCAAACGTGTCGATGGTTACGCCAGCGTTGGATACCATCCGCTGCCGACGGAGCTCGCCTCCGCCTGCATTTTCCATCCAATACAACTCGTCGTTGTAGACGAGCATAAGATCTGAGTCGCCGTCCGAATCGACGTCGCCCGTGTTGAGCTTGATTCCGACGGCGGCAGTCTTGACAGCAAGGACAAACTCGGTACCGGAAAAGTCGAGCGTGAATAGCTTCTCCTGGAAGAGGGCATAGAATTCAGGCGATCCGTCGCCGTCGAGATCGACGATGGCAGTGGACGGCGTGTCTGTCGACGAAGGGTCAAGCGGCGCAAGAACGATGTGACTATCAGTCAGGGGTCCGCCGTTGTCGTTGATAACGATGATGAGCTCGCTTGCGCGAAAGACGACAATGTCAAGGTCCGAGTCTCGGTCGACGTCGACGAGCTGGCACTCTTGAGAATCAAAAGTGGGAACTGCGTTGCCAGCAAGTGAGAACGAGGCGCCGGCGCCGTCGTTGAGAGCAAGCGCAAACTCATGGGTTCGACCGTCCTGGGTAATAATGATGTCTTTGTACCCATCGCCATTCCAGTCGATTGCTTGCAAGTCTTTGGCGAAAACAAACGACAGGAGGTTGATCGGCGAGCCAAAGACGCCAGCACCGTTGTTGAGTCGCAGGTACAGATAGATGCCGGATGTAAAGGCGATGTCAACATCACCATCGCCATCAAAGTCATCAGCAACTGCGGCAAAAATGGCGGAACTCTCAGTGGCGATGATGGTCGAGGACCACGAGCCTGTGTGCGAGAACAGGATGAGCTGGGTGCCATCGCGAGCGAGGACCTGTGGGTAGCCGGCGGCGGTAAAGTCAGCGAGGGCGACAAAGGTACTCGTGCCACCAAAGGTGTTCCTCCCACCGGAGTACTGTGTCCTGCACTGCTTGTTGGCTACGATCTCAGATATGGATCCCTCTGCAACACAGAGAGGAGAGCATGCTAGCAGAGCTAAGACCAATGTCGTCACCCAAACACGCGTGAATGGCAACTGTCGTGGTGGACACGTGGGCCTTTTTGACCAGCGGGGGAAAAAGCGTGGTGAGTGTTTGAAGGCGGGCTTTTGCCGAGAACAAGCAGAGATAAGGTTTTGGAAGGGTGGAGGGGTGCGGTGCGGTGACGGTGCGAGTTGCCTACATGCTTGTGTGAAGCGAGAAGTATGCACGTGGGGGACGAGTTGGTGGGACAAATTTTGCAGAGGAAAGCGACGGCCTGCCAGGCCATAATCGATGCCCAACGATAAATCTCGTTGGCAGCACACCATAATCGATGCCCAACGATAAATCTCGTTGGCAGCACACCATAATCGATGCCCAACGATAAATCTCGTTGGCAACACACCATAATCGGTGCCCAACGATAAATCTCGTTGGCAGCACGCCATAATCGATGCCCAACGATAAATCTCGTTGGCAGCACGCCATAATCGGTGCCCAACGATAAATCTCGTTGGCAGCACGCCATAATCGATGCCCAACGATAAATCTCGTTGGCAACACGCCATAATCGATGCCCAACGATAAATCTCGTTGGCAGCACGCCATAATCGGTGCCCAACGATAAATCTCGTTGGCAGCACGCCATAATCGATGCCCAACGATAACTATGAACGAGTGAGGAACGCGAAGGAGAGGAGACGTCTGGCACGAGGCGACGAGAGCAACAAGGAGGTAAGGGACGGACAAGCAACTCGAGTTTTCCTGTGTGACCAAGTTGTGTGGGTGAGGAGGCATGAGTATGGGCATGAGCAAACGGAGCAGCAGAAGACCTCCTTCTATCGTCATCTCCACCCTTACAGCAGGCGCGGACGGTGGAGGGCCAAGTGCCGGTGACGTGGTGGCCCGGCATGGTGGCGACCGACCCGAGGCGACATTAGCTGATGGCACTACTGCTGCTGGTGGTGGTGCCGGTGCTGGTGCTGCTGACGGTGTGCTGCTCTCGCCGAGTGGAAGTCCAAGGAGTTTAGGTCGCAATCATCAGAGACGGACGAGGTCGTCGTCGCCGTCATCACGGTCGCCGAGATCACTCTCGCCGCGATCGTCATCGAGGTTGAGGTCGAGGTCGAGGTCAAGGTCGGCCCGGTCAGCCCGGTCGGCATCGAGAGGGAGGAGCGGGAGAGGCGCCGAGCTTGCGCTGCCCGAGTGGGAGCCGTTTGCGTTGGAGGACTCGCGGGCGGCGGCGGTCAAGGTGGCCAAGCGGCTGGTGCGACGCATCATCCGGGTCTGCCGGTCAAACGGCATCGCGTACACCGACACTGAGTTTGGTCCGCGCGGTGCGGGGGCGGTAGTGGAGAGGTGGGCGAGGCGAGCGCGGGGTGGGAGCGGTTGGGACGGATGGCGGAGAGCTCGGTGCGGCTGATGCTCAACGGGTGTGCGCCGAGCGATGTGGTCCAGGGCTCGCTCGGGACATGCTACCTCGTCGGATCGCTAGCGTCACTAGCGGCGTCGCATCCCGAGGCTGCGGCGGCAATGGTAGTCAAGTACGATACCGAGCTCGGTGTATATGGTCTGGTCCTGTTCAAGAATGGACAGTGGGTCCCGGTGGTGGTTGACGACTACGTGCCGATGGTTGAGGCGGGCGGCGAGCGGTGGCAGGCGTACTCGCGGTGCTCGAACCCACGTGAGATCTGGGTTTCACTGGTGGAAAAGGCGTACGCCAAGGTCCACGGCGGGTACCCGCAGATCGAGGGCGGGAAGGAGACGTCTGCGCTCGTCGATATGACCGCCGGCATCCCGTTCCGGGTCAACTTGCGGTCGTCCAAGTGGATGGCGGTTCTTTTTGGCTCACCCAAAGCGCGATCTGCGTTCCGAGCCTCGCTCTCGCTTTCAGCGTCGGGCTCGATCGGTGTTCTCGATGGTGACGAGTGCGGAGGTGCGCACGAGGCCGAGGGTGGGGCGGCGTCAGACGCGCCGCATCTACTGCTGTGGGCCTACATGCGGCGCAAGCTCGACGAGAGATATGCGCTGTCGGCCTATGTCGCGGCCGAGCAGGACGCGGCGGGGACGGTGCTGCAGGATGGCTCCGGCCTCGTCACCGGGCACGCGTACGCGGTCCTGGGCTGCGCAGAGATCTGTGACGAGAGTGCTGTCGGGGTGGGCATGTTGCGACTGGTGCGGATGCGGAATCCGTGGGGCGGGCATGAGTACACCGGCCCGTACTCGGCGGTCTCGCCGATGTGGACGCCTGCGCTGCGGCGGGCGGCGGGCTTTGCGCTAGGTGGCAACGGCACGTTCTTTATGACCTACGAAGACTTTGTGCTCCATTTCACCGGCCTCGATCTGTGCCGGGTCATCGACGACACCTGGTTCTCGCGGTCGATGCTCGGAAGCTGGAGCGTGCGCAGCGGGCCGCGCGGGCAGCCGCAGCACAACCCGGCGCTGCATGTGCGAGTGAGCCTCACAGCAGCCGCAGCGACATGCGAGGGCGCGAGCGCTGAGCTTCCGTCGGGTCCGCGGGCGTTCTTTGAGTTCTCAGGTGCGTCCGACTCGTCATTGTCGGCTGTCTCGTCGGATGACGAGGCCCGGGCCGGGAGCCTGGCGTACGAGGCGCTGCTAGCGGCGCCGGACGCAATGTATCTGGTGCTCGCGCAGGACGATGCGCGGCTGGCGCGTGGAGAGGAGGTCTATGACATCTCCATCGGCTTTGACGTCCTCCTCCTCCCGTCGGAGGAGGCTGTGGCAACGGTTGCCGCCGATCCACGGCAGCTCGTCACGCTTGGCAAGCGGATCCACATCACGCCGTTCTCTAACACCCGCGAGGTGGTGGCGCAGATCTCTGGGCGTGAGCTGAGGCCAGAGCCCGGGGCGACCGTGGCACACCTGGTCGTCTGTGCGTACACCTGGCGTGGTGGCACTGAGCTTCCATTCTCGTTCCGGGTCGCATCGCGGCTCCCAGTCTCGCTCTCGCGGCTCGAGCTATCATCGCCAGCTGCCGCGGCGCTCCCGCCACTCGTCACACTCGACCTCCCGTCGCCTGTAGCCGGCGGGATGTTGTCGCCCGGAGTGAGTGAGGATCCACGGTGGGCGTGTTCAGCGCCCGAGGTTGATCTTTAAAAAAAAGAGCGTTGCCCGAACTCGATCTCGATGTGGAACTGTTCCCGTCACCCATCACGTTTGCCGGGTGCCGAGGTGCGTGCTCGTCGAGCTAACCAAAGCTGCGGGTAATCGTCCAGCCGACCATCAAGCATTAATCATTGTTGCCATAATCGATAAGCATTAATTGTCGTTGACATGATGGTGATCGTTGCCGGTGAGTGTTCGTTGGTCGGCACGTCAACAGCGCTCTCTGTGTGGACTCACTCGGCCGAGGCGAGGAGGGAAAGAGGGACAATATGATGAGACAGAGTATGATTACAAACATAATAATGCTGAGCATACTCCTCGTAGGAGTGGGAGCAAGCCCCTCCCCGCCGTCGCCACCGTCGAGGTCAACAAGCCTTCCGCGCTTTGCCTTCACTTCCAATTCGGCACTCAACGGACGATTCTGTGCACCCAACTCGGACGGACAATGTTCCATGTCACCGTACATCCAATCATTGCTCATCATTGCCTTTATTTTGCTGGTCATTCCTGCTCTCGCTGCTTGCGTCTGTCTCGCTTGCGCGTGTTGTGCTCAAGTCAGGGATCCGCCGCGCATCGTCTCCTCTTTGGATCCATCTCCATCTTCTTCTCGAAGAGATCAAAAGGCTCCCTTAACTGATGGACGTCGCTCACGAGCTGGTAGCCAGCTCCGTGGTGGCTCGAGTTGGAGATCAGAGGAGTTTGGTCGGGCAAGACGTGCTCCTTCGCTGCTGGATCTTCCGCCGGCGCTGAGAGAAAAGTGGATTGCCGCACATCCCACCGCCACCGCCATGATTCTGACAAAGCTCGCTGTTGTGGTTGTCGCTGTGGCGGTGGTCGTCCTCGCTGTCCTTCTCTTCATGGCCTCATCGGATGTGGATGTTGCTGAGGGTCGCGGTGCGGCTGCGCTCCGCGATGGTGCGGTGGCTGTGGAGCTGGCATCGAGCCAGGTGGTGAGCGCGTATCTCACATCGGTGCTGCAGAGCCCGGCGCTCAACTCGTCGCTGCCCAACGCCACGCTAGCGCTCAGCGAGACTACCGCGGCTAGTGCGGCCATCCGGTCGAAGATGCTGTCGTGGGCACGGATGACCAATGCGTGGGACCAGGCACGGACTGCGCTGGTGGTCATCATGGCATGCGTGGTGTTGGGCGTGACGACGTGCCTCTGCTGCGCGGCCGGCTTCAACGCACGGCGGGTGTCGCAGTGCGCAGCTGTGGCTGCGTCATGGACCACGCTTTTCCTTTGCTGTACCTTGATGCTCCACATCACCGGTGCGCTCCTTGTCTCGGACCTGTGCTTCGAGATGGACACCTCACTGGCATCTTCCACCGCCGACCGGACACTGTTTGACGAGCTGGTTGGCTGCCGCGGCTCATTCCCGCAGCTGGAGGCGACCACGTCGCGGGCGCTCGCCCTGGCTTCGGCCGACGTCTGTGAGACCGGTGCGCTGGTGTGTGAGCTGGCAGTCAACGTCTCGACATCGTTCATGCCTGCGCCGTGCGTTAACTCGACCATGCGGTGCTCAAACCCCGATTCTCCGTCCGATGTCTCTGTTGACACGGCCGTAGCCGACTACGGTACCGGAAACGGGACGACCGGATGTGCGGCGGCGGCGTCTTATCCGCCAATGCTTCCGCCGAGCCACAGCTACTGCGTCCGCAACACACCGCGCATCCTGCTCTGTGCGTCGGTGGGAGCCGGATGTGACTCTCCGCTGACCCAGCACTATGTCGCGCCGCTATACGCGGCGCTTGTCACCCGCCGGCTGGTCCGGCTCTCTGTTGTCCCGCTCGTGACGGAGCTCACCAATTGTACGTTTGTCGGCGACGTGCTCGCGGCGGCGCGCGATGATGTGTGCGGGACCCACAAGCCGGCTATACACCGAACTATGTATCTCCTTGCTGGCGTTGTTGCTCTTGTGCTCGTCGAGGCCGGTCTCGGCCTTGCTGGCGTCCGCAACCTGGTGCCGCTCGCCAAGACCCGCCGCCGCGCCACCGCCGCCGCCATGGCTGGAGCGGTCGGCGCCGGTGCCGCGCTCGCGGGCACTACCGCTGCATCGCGGCGCGGCTCACTCGCCAGTGCAGATGGCGGCCGGCAGCCATCGGACTCGGGGCCGACAAGCAGCCGACGCCGACGGCGGTCATCCAACGCCGGTGCTAGCGGCATGACTCCCATCGCGCCCATCGACTCGCCGCTCAAGCCACAACATCGCGGCGTGGCTGCAGCGGCTGCCGCCTCGCCGGGCCTCTCCCGGCCGGGCTCGCTTGCCTCGTTTGTCGAGAACACCCGCGACGAGACCTCATCGCTTGGCTACTCTTACTCGTACGATGACGGCAGCTTTATTTCGTACGATGACGAGGATGGGGGGGGCAACGATTCGCGGCTCAACCTCGCGTCGGCAGCGTCGCATCGTCCCGCGCCGTTCCTGGCCGACGACGACGAGTCGCCTCCTTCGGCCGGCTCGGAGCCGCCGCGCAAGCAAGGCAGCGGCTTCTCGCGAACTGCGCCTGTCGGCGGCGCAGCTCGGGTGTCGGCGCTCCGCGGCACTGGTCTCGCCTCGGGTGGACTCTCACGGACAAGCTCGCGATCAGCCGGTGGCGGTCTCGGCTCGGGCAGTCTCTCGCGCTCCGGCTCGCGATCAGCCGGTGGCGGTCTCGGCTCGGGCGGTCTCTCTCGCGCTGCGTCTCGCGCTGCGCGTGGTGGACTCGGCAGCGGCGGCCTTTCTCGGACCAACTCTCGATCGGCCGGCGGAGCACTTGGCGGGCGCGGCCGATCGCCGCTTGCACGCAACACCTCGTACCAGATGTCTGTCGGCCGGCTGGACGACATGTAGATGACAACGAACTCGGCCTTGTGATTTCCGACGTGAGGCAACTCAACTCGCACATGCGAGCGTCAACGATAAAACCAAAGGAGAAATAATTGCCAAATCATTGCCTGTGAAACGAGTCACAAGTCCGTCGCCTTTTTGCCTCGAGCGCCAAACGAGCCGAGTGTGACGGCGGGAAAGAGGCGACAAAGAGCGGAGAGCAAGTCAGGAGAGACACGAGCAGAGGCTTTGAGGCAGAGACCGGGGAGAACGAGACATACTTGACTCGGAGGACCAAGAACACAAGTCGCACAAGTCGCACAAGTTGCACAAGTCGCACACGTCGGACACGTCGGACACGTTGACCTTGGACTACGGGCACGAGGACGGACAGCAGGCACATCACCAACTCGACGACTAGCCACATCACCAACTCGGCGACCAGACACATCACCAACTCGGCAACCAGACACATCACCATGGGCATGGACGACCTCATTCCGGTGGTCAACAAGCTGCAGGACGTGCTGTCGTCGGTAGGGACCGACATGATCGACTTGCCGCAAATTGTGGTTGTCGGCTCGCAGTCGTCAGGCAAGTCATCGGTGCTGGAAAACATCGTGGGAAGGGACTTTCTTCCGCGTGGCTCGGGCATCGTCACCCGTCGCCCGCTCATTCTCCAGCTTGTTCAAACCAAGCCTGCTCCCGGCGCTTCATCCGCCGAGACCGGCGACGGCGCAAGCACCAGCGATGGCGCGCCCAGCTCGGGTAGCGCTGCCGAAGGCGAGGAGTGGGCCGAGTTCCTGCACCTGCCCGAGACCAAGTTTACTGACTTTGCCGCGGTCCGCGATGAGATCTCGTCTGAGACCGACCGGGCGACCGGGACGAACAAAGGCATTTCGGACGCGCCGATCTCGCTTAAGATCTACTCGCCGCATGTGCTCAACCTGACGCTGGTGGACCTGCCGGGCATTACCAAGGTGCCTGTCGGCGACCAGCCGTCGGACATCGAGACCCTCATCCGCGACATGATCCTGCACTTTATTGAGAAGCCGAACGCGCTCATTCTGGCGGTGACGGCGGCCAACTCGGATCTGGCCAACTCGGACGCGCTGCAGCTGGCCCGCCGGGTCGACCCCGATGGCGAGCGCACGCTCGGCGTCCTGACCAAGCTCGACCTCATGGACGCCGGAACCAACGCGCTGGAGATCCTCAACAACGAGATCATTGCGCTCAAGCTCGGCTTTGTGGGCGTGGTCAATCGGTCGCAGGCCGACATCAACTCGGAAAGTCGATTCCTGCCGCGCTCGAGGCCGAGGCCTCGTTCTTCGCGTCGCACCCTGCGTATGCGCCGTTGGCTACGCGGCTGGGGACGCGCTACCTGACGCGCCAGCTCAACACCCTGCTTGTGGCGCACATCAAGAAGTGCCTACCGGGTCTCAAGAAGCGAATCAGCGCCAAGCACTCGGCGGCTGCGTCCGAAATGGCCACGCTCGGCGCCCCGGTCTCGCCCGAGTCTGCCGGCTCGGTCGTCCTCGATGTCATTACCAAGTTTGCGGCCGACTTTAAGGCTGCGCTCGACGGCACCATGGCCGACCTTTCGATGGTCGAGCTCGCGGGGGAGCGCGGATCGCGTACATCTTCCACGAGCTCTTCTTCAACGCCATCCAGGACATCCGGCCCGGCGAGGAGCTGACCGAGGAGGACATCGAGACGCTCATCCGCAACGCGACCGGGACTCGCGGGCAACTCTTCATGCCGGGCGCTTCATTCGAGGTCCTGGTCAAGAAGGCTGTTGCCCAGCTGAAGGAACCGGCTATGCAGTGCGTCAACCTGGTGTATGAAGAGCTCCTCCGCCTGCTCAACACGTACACGACCAAGGAGTTGGCGCGTTTCGCGCGCCTCCGCGAGCGGCTGCACAACGTGGTCTCGGACACCTTCGCCAAGTGCCTCAAGCCGACGTACGCCATGGTCACCAACCTCATCAACGTCGAACTCGCGTACGTCAACACGCGGCATCCGGACTTTGTGGTGGCGCTGGCGGCGATGCGGGCGTCGTCGGGAGTCGATCACTACGCGTCGAGCTCCACCGAGGCTGCGTCGAGCGCCGGTGCGGCGGCGGCGGCGGTGAGCTCGGCAGCAGCCAGCGGAGCGGACCCGGCACCGAGCGGCTGGTTCTCGAAGAAAAAGTCGAAGAAGGGTGGTAGCGGCATGTCGCCGCCGGCGCAGCTCGCGCAGGTCCGCAAGCCGCAGCACCTCTACGCCGAGCACGAGATGTCCGAGACGCAGCTCATCCGCGAGCTCCTCGACGCCTACTTTACCATTGTCAAGAAGAACATCCTCGACGGCGTGCCCAAGTCGATCATGCTCTTCCTTGTCAACAACGCAGCGTCCCACGTCCAGAACGAGCTCGTCAAGGCCCTCTACCACGAGAACGAGTTTGGCGAGCTTGTCCGGGAGTCCGGCACTGTGGCCCAGCGCCGCGAGGTCGTCGCCACCCAGATCCGCGTCTACAAGGCTGCCGAGCGCATCCTCAACCAGATCCGCGACTGGGATGTGTAACTGAGCGTAAAAGTGCTGTCATGGTTGTAGGCGAGGAGCAAGGTGAGGTGAGAGAGAGGATGGGCAGCCCTGTGGACGAAAGAGGGAGAGCCGTCGGTCAGCCGGCGGTTGAACCACCACAGCCAACTGGTGACCACCACCAGCACCACCAGCACTGCCAGCACGAGCACGAGCACAAGCACAGCACAGGCCGTGCCACTGCACTCACCGACCATGTCATCCATCCGGGACCTGAGTACGTAGTGGGGGGGAGGGGGAGGGGGAGGGGGAGGGGGAGGGGGAGGGGGGGCTTGGCTGAGGCATGTGTGGCGGGACATGGGAGGGGGGGTGGGGCGGGGGTGGGGGGTATGGGTATGGATGTGGTTCTTGTGGTCGTCGTACTCGTGTCGTCCATCGCATCCATGCCATCCATGCCATCCATGCCATCCATCACATCCATCACATCCATCACATCCATCACATCCATCACATCCATCACATCCATCACATCCATCACATCCATCACATCCATCACATCCATCACATCCATCACATCCATCACATCCATCACATCCATCACATCCATCACATCCATCACATCCATCACATCCATCACATCCATCACATCCATCACATCCATGCCATCCATCACATCCATCACATCCATCACATCCATCACATCCATCACATCCATCACATCCATCACATCCATCACATCATCACATCCATCACATCCATCACATCCATCACATCCATCACATCCATCACATCCATCACATCCATCACATCCATCACATCCATGCCATCCATGCCATCCATGCCATCCATGCCATCCACCGCGCAATGCGCACTCGTCGCACTCATCACTCTCATTCACTGCGTGGCGCTGCACCTGATTCTGCTCGACATGGCGCAGAGTTCCGCCGCTCCGGATCCAAGGGCCGCATGCACTCGTTCTCGTCCATCGACTACCTCGACAAGCTTGGCGAAGAGGTCGAGGTCAATCGCGACGTGTACAACCACGCCAACGGCCAGGGTGAGCTCCCGCTCCACCTCGCTGCCTCCACTGGCTCGGTGAACATCGCCGAGCTGCTGCTGG
>NW_013657645.1:84131-98092 GCF_000142905.1 Thecamonas trahens ATCC 50062
ATCACATCCATCACATCATCACATCCATCACATCCATCACATCCATCACATCCATCACATCCATCACATCCATCACATCCATCACATCCATCACATCCATCACATCCATCACATCCATGCCATCCATCACATCCATCACATCCATCACATCCATCACATCCATCACATCCATCACATCCATCACATCCATCACATCATCACATCCATCACATCCATCACATCCATCACATCCATCACATCCATCACATCCATCACATCCATCACATCCATCACATCCATGCCATCCATGCCATCCATGCCATCCATGCCATCCACCGCGCAATGCGCACTCGTCGCACTCATCACTCTCATTCACTGCGTGGCGCTGCACCTGATTCTGCTCGACATGGCGCAGAGTTCCGCCGCTCCGGATCCAAGGGCCGCATGCACTCGTTCTCGTCCATCGACTACCTCGACAAGCTTGGCGAAGAGGTCGAGGTCAATCGCGACGTGTACAACCACGCCAACGGCCAGGGTGAGCTCCCGCTCCACCTCGCTGCCTCCACTGGCTCGGTGACCATCGCCGAGCTGCTGCTGGAAAACGGCGCAGACATCGACGCCACCAATCACAACGGCGAGTCGGCGCTGTTCCTCGCTGCAGCCGGTGGTCACGCCAAGCTGGCCAACTTTCTCATCGACGCTGGCGCGTCGCTGTGGAGCTACACCAACACCGGCAAGTCGCCGCTTGATGCTGCCACTTCTGCCGGTTCGTCGGCCATTGTCTCGGCTATCCTCAACGCCAAGCTCCACTATGCCGCTGCCAAGGGCCAGACCGGCGTCATCGCCCGCCTCGCCGCTATGTCTGAGGTCTCGCTCAACGCCACCAACCGCGACGGTTGGACTGCGCTTGGCATCGCTGCCGCCCACGGTCACGTCGAGGTTGTCCGTGACCTGCTCGAGCTTGGCGCCTCGGTTTCGACGGGCTCTGATCCGCTGCGCCTCGTCAACTCGCTCGTTACCGTCGAGGCGCCCGAGATTGAGCTCATTGGCCGGGACATCAAGGCCTTGCTCATGGCCGCCCGCAAGACTCACGCATCGGCAAAGTCACCTGTCAAGGGCGCGGGCGTCGCCTCCCAAGGCGACCACCTCGTCGAGCGCGCCGCGGCAAACGACTTTGGCGTCGTCGCTCAGATGCTTGCCGACGGCGTCCAGGCCGATATGCCCAACAAGCGCGGCTTGACCGCTCTCCACGTTGCCTCGCGGGCCGGCCACTACGACATGGTCAAGCTTCTTCTGGAGCATGGCGCAGATACCGCCATTGGCGACGCCGTCAAAGGCAACTGTGCCGTCCACTGGGCTACAGCAAACGGTCACGCTGACGTCGTCCGCCTCCTCCTTGAAAACGCGTCTGCGCCGCCGCTGATGGATGCGTGAACCGCTCATCCGCCTTTTATCCTTTACGGTACGGAGTGGACACATTTGTCCATCGCGCAAGCCGCGCACAGCAACGCTCCACAAACGTCGCAACGTCCATCGATCGCGGTAAAAGAGTAGTACAATGTGTTAATGGCTGCCGTGGTCACTGGTGGGCCACAACAGAAACAGTCGGCGATGCAGAGATGGACGCGTCGCGCAGCGTCGCGCAGCGTCGGCCGGTGACCTGGGAGTCAAGCATCATCGAGTTGTTCACTTTGAGACGCGCGACAATGCGTCCGAACGACCGTACCGCTAAGGGATAAAACTAGTACGTGCCGGGCGGATAGTACACGCCGGCTGCGTCGGTGTATCCGCCCTCGACGTCGGTAATGCCACCTGCCGCGTCGATGTAGTTGCCCGCCGTGTCCCAGTACCCCCCGCAGCGTCGTAGCCGTTGCGGTCGTAGCCGAGCCGGTCAAAGCCATTGCGGTCGTAGCCCTGGGCATCAAAGCCCTCGGCATCGTATCCGTCTGCGTCGAACGCAACGGCCTCGGGCGCCGCCATAGGCGCCGCTGCCGTCTTGGCCGCTCCCGCCGCCCCAAACTGTGCTGCAAGCGCAGACGCCAGCGCAGACTTGGCTGACGCGTCCATCCCCGCCACCGCCGCGTTGGTAACTCGCGGCTTGGCAGCAATCGGAGGCGGCCCGCCGACAGGCTTGGCCGCCACAACAGGCTTGGCCGCCACAGCAGGCTTGGCCGCCACAGCAGGCTTGGCCGCCACAGCAGGCTTGGCCGCCACAGCAGGCTTGGCCGCCACAGCAGGCTTGGCCGCCACAGCAGGCTTGGGCTTGGGATTAATCGGGCCGGGGCCGGGGCCAGGGCTCCTGGCCCGGCCGGCGGGTGTGAGCGAGAGTCGCTTGGCGGCCTTGCCGGCCGGCTTGAGCCCGCCAGGCAGCGGCTTGCGGGCGGGCTTGGGTGCGGGCGCTGGGGCGCCGCTTGCGCTTGCGCCGTCAGCGCCGCCGGCCAGCAGGTGCTCGGCCACAAAGTCGCGGATCTGCATGGTCTCCTTACGGGTCCGCAGCTTCGTCTTGTCGATGCCAGCAGCCTCGAGAATGTCGTCCCACTCGGAAGGCAGGATCGAGTCAACCGAAAACTCGAGGCGGCCGTTCTCGCGGATCTTGCCCTTGTGGAGAAGAAACTGCATCTCGTCGCGATTCTCAAACTTGTAGTCGGCGAGCGTCTTGGTCAGCTTGAGCGTGCCCTTCTTGTCCGACTTGAGGAAGTAGTCGACAACGTTGATGATCTCAAACTTGACGCCGATCTCGTTCATGGCCGACGCCACCGTCAGGTTCTTGTCAAAGCACAGGAGCTTGACCGTGCCAGTCTCGGCAAGCTCGATGCGGAGGTAGAGCTTGTCCTCCTCAGCAAGGTGCTTCTCGTCGACCTTTGTGGCCGCCACTGCCGCGGCCTCCTCGTCGACGCAAACGTAGTAGACCAGGTCGCGCGAGGCAAGGCCGGCCGACTCGAGCGACTTTGCATGCTTGAGCGTCTTGCCGGACTCGGTCTTCAGCGAGAAGGCCGCAAAGTTGGCCGACTTGTCGCCCACGGCCTCCCACACCTTGTACACCGCCACTATCGTCGAGTACTGCGCCTTGAGTGGAACAGTCTTGATGACCGACGCGCTCTCGTCCATGGCCACACGGAGGAGAAGGTCTGTCGGCTCGATCTCGGGATCTTTGCGCATCAAGTTGAAGATCTGGCCGTGGAGGTGCGCAAACGACTCGAGCGGCTTGTCCGGCTTGATCTTGGAAGTCTTTCCCGACGGCTGGACCATGAGCAGATCCCACTTGGAGACGTCGCAGATCTCCAGCCCAAAGCGAAGACCCATAATGTAGAGACAGACTCCAGCCGGCGCCACAATCGGGAGCTGGACCAGCTTCTCGGCGCCCTCGTATCTCGCCTTGACCATGAGCAGGTGGCGAGTGTCGTAGTCGCGGTCAGCCACAGGGTTGAAGTCGGCCTTCTCAATGATGACCGGCGCAGCCTCGAGTTCTGCCTCCAGACTCGGCGGGAGATACGTTGGATCGCCGAGGTTGTACATGTAAGCCACGCGGAGGAGGACCCTGTACGCCACCTGATCGTTCATCATGACCTCGTCGGGGCGATCGGGAGCAAGATCGACGCCCAACTGTTCGGCAAAGAACTCCCAAACAGCGCGCAAGTTCTCCAGCTTTTCAGCACCCGACGTAGGCTCAAAGGTAGTGTTCTTCCTGTTTGCAGCAAACGAGTAGCCGGCCAAGTACTCAAGGAGGGCCAGAAAGACGACGCCATCTCTCAGATCTTCATCAATGTACTTGATCTCTCTCCCTGTAGCACTCAGCAGGTCATTGAGCCAGAGAGTCATGGCATCCCTATGCCTTGCCTTGGGCGTGTACATCTCACGTCCTTCCATAATAGCATCTGCTTCCTCTGACCACAGCGGCCGTTCCTCGTCTGCCATGCCCGCCACCGGTGGGGGTCCAGCTGCCGGGTTGGGTGATGGTAAGGGTGTGAGTGACATGTGGGAGGAGGGAGGGGGGGGGGGGGGGGATAGTGGGAGGGGGGGGGGGTACCTGACATGGTTGGGTGGAGTGGGGTGGGGGGTGGGGGGTGGGGAGGTGAGCGGGGGTGGGGGGAGGAGGAGCTGGCGGGGCGCAGTGGGGAGTTGCGGGCGAAACCGGGCGTGTGGCAAAGAAGGGGCAGGGGGGAGATCGGGGGGGGATCGGGCAGCTACGGTAGAGGGGAGCAGAAAGGGAATGGGGTGCGGTTTAGTGCAGGTGATCAGAGAGAGTGAGCAGAGAGTTATCGGAGCTCGGACCAGGTCATCCCACCGATGGCTCGAGGAGATGGTCGCTGAGCCGGCGAACGGGCGACGAGTGACAGAGCGTGGGGGGGGGAGGGGGGGGGGGGGGGAGGGGGCACACTCAACCTCCGCTAGCGACCATGGATAAGGCACTGAGCGCCGAAGTCGGCATGGAGAGCGAGCTCATTGGTGCTCTCAACACTATGTAAGTTTTATCTGTTTTATGTGTATGGCAGGGGTGGTAGAGGGTGTTGAAGAGGTGGCGGGAGGGGGGAGGGGGGAAGATGACCTGGAGGGAGCGGAGCGTGACTTGGGAGGAGGAATGGGGGGGGAGGAGGAGGGAGGGCATGACATGGTCAGAGTGAAGGGGTATACTCATTGCCGAATGGAAATCAATGTTTTGGGTGTGGGCATGGGTGTGGGTGGGTGTAGTTCGAAGAAGGAGAATGTGAATGGTGTTGTTGCTGCTCAGCTCGACGGTCTCTGTCTCGGCACCAAGGGTGTCATGACCTCGCCTGCTGCTGGCTATGTGGCCGGTGTGGCTAACGCTGCTATGGCCATGCCTGGCTCGGGCTCTCCTATGGTGGCCATTGAGACTGATGCTGGTACTACTGTCGTCGCTGTCAAGGACAACGTTGTCACCGCTGTCAGCTCTCGTCGCACCGCAGACATGTAAACATCGCCATCGCGCTACCACCTCCCTCTTGCATGACACAGCCATCATCGTCTTTTGTGCGGTGGATGGGTGGTCTGGTGGACGGGTGGTCGGCGGACGGACAGCCAGCGGCTGATGAGCAGATGGCTGTGGGCGTAGGATAGCCCGGTGCGTGGCAGAAGTGAGAGTGTTAGCTGAGGGGGTTACTCGCGCTTGCGGAACGACTTGTTGGGCTCGGGCGACCAGTTGAGGGCGTTGGTGGCCTTGACCTTGAGCCAGTACGGGTTAAGGTAGAGGGCCATGGTGCCGGTGCCGACAAAGAGCATGGCCTGCGAGACGTAGGGGAGGATCTGGAAGGAGCGCGGGAGCTGGACAAAGTAGTTGCCGAGGAGCATGAGGTCGATGCCGCAGCGGAAGAAGACCCAAACCACGACGAGGATCCACTGGTTGATGAGCCAAGTCACGGTGTGCGGCTTGTTGAGCTTGCTGAGGACCCACGAGACGCCGGTGAACGGCGCCGAGATCTCCTCGGTAAAGAGGCACACGCCCCACCAGAAGCCGATGCCGGACCAGAGGTAGATCGAGTAGCCAGCGAGGCCGAGGATGTGGTGGATGAGAAGGGTCGAGTCCGAGCGGCCCCAGACCTGCGAGACGTACAGGTACGTGATCATTTCGAAGGCAAAGAACGCCAGGATGGTCTTCATGAACAGGTACGACGCCGGGTTGACGCCCGTCACCGGGTCCGCCGCGAGCTCGGCGTACAGCTCGGTCTTGAGCAGCAGATGCAGGCCATTGTAGAGGCCGTAGAAGCCAGCCACCGACCTGCACTCGCCGACAACGGATTGCCACGACAATGTCCAAGTGCAGCAGATCACGACCAAAACGACCAGGAGCAGTGGGAACAGGAGATGCAGCAAAACAAAGCCATAGGAACCAGGACCAGGACCAGCAGCAGGAGCAGGATCAACAGCAGCAGGAGATGCAGCATAACACAGCCATGACCAACAGGATGTGCAGGAGCACAGCACCATCATCGTCATCATCATCATCGTCATGGTTATGGTCATCATCATCATCATCATCATCATCATCATCATCATCATCATCATCATCATCATCATCATCATCGTCATCATGGTCATGGTCATGGTCATCATCATCATCATCATCATCATGGTTATGGTCATCATCATCATCGTCATCATCATCACCCATCATCATCATCATCATCATCATCAGCGTGCCCCATGTCCAAAGCCAGCCACCGTTTGTCCACCAGTGAGTCACCGCCAGCACCAACCACCCCTCCCTCCCCCCCCTCCCCCCCCCCAACCCCCACTACAGCACACAGAGAGAGTGGGACATACCGAACAATGCGGAGGTAGTAGGGCATGCGGTCCTTGGGCTTAAAGGTAGCAAAGAAGGGAGCCATAGGACCAATGATCATAGTGATGGCCAGGAGAATGAACCAGGCCACCATGGCGATGACCACGCCCAGAGCCTTGTCCTCCTCCGACTCCATGACCTCCATAACACCCGAGAGACTCGTAAGACGGCTCATGTCAAAGCTCATGACCACAAGTTAGTGAGAGTGAGGTGTACCACTGCGTGTTCTTGCTTGCTTGCGTGAGGTCATCTCCACTTTCTCACTCTTCCACTCGGGTCGTAGGTAGTACAGCGGGGAGGGAGCGGGGGGAGGGGAGGGAGGGGGGGAGCGGGGAGCAAGGGCGAGGCGGCGGTGGTGGAGGGCGCTCAATCGTTCAATCATTCGTTCGTTCAATTGTTCGCACGTTCAATCGTTCCTTCATTCGTTTGTTTGTGTTTGTTAGCGCGACAGAGTCCTTTTTTTTCGTCGCGCGCGCGCACGTGACCCGGGGGATGGAGGGATGGGATAAAGGGAATAAGGAGGGGAGGGAGAAGGGGGAGAGGGAGAGGGAGGGAGAAGGGAGGAAAGAGTGTGATCAGAGGTGGAGGGGGATTTGGGGCGGTTGGATGCGGAGGGAGAGGGGAGGGAGATGGCCCGGAGGATCATCCCCCGCTTCGCCCCCGCTCGGGAGGACTGCAAGTCCCGCTCGCCGCGCACGTGGTAGCTGCTGTGGTGCGATGGGACATGGGCTTGGATCGTCAATAATGCTATTGATTCGTTGGTGATGCTCCTATTGTCAGTCCTTGTTCTGGTCGTGCAGTGATCTCGCGGCGCATGGTGCAAAGCAGAGTGCCCATCAGAGCATGTGCTTGACGCCATGGACCTGGCCGTCAAAGCCCATCCAGCAATCAAGAATCAGCACGACACACTGCTGACGCGGCGGACAGGGACCGATGGCGTACGGCAGATGCTATGTTGTGCGTCCTCTCGGCGCTGATCGGGATTGCCGCCCCTCTCCTCGTTGCCTCCATTCGTTCCAACACCATCCCTCCCCTCCCCCAACCCCCCCACCTCAAACACCCCGATCCACCTCAAACACCCCGATCAGATCCCCCCTCCCCCTCCCCCTCTCTCCCCCCCATCTCCTTCCACCCATTCATTCCGATACGATCCCACATCCCCCCTCCCCTCCCTCCCCCCCCCTCTCCCTCTCCCCCTCCCCCTTACCCTCCCCCCGTCCCTCTCCAAACCACCCCTCCCCCTCCCCAGCCACACCAAAACGGGGTCCTTCATGAGCACCGAGCCCGAGCCCTCAGAGCGGGTCCTCCGCCTCCGCGAGCTTCTTGACGCCTCTGACGACGACGACGACGACCTGGCTGACTCACTCTCTCCCGCTGTCTCTGGTGGGGAAGCGACTGCCACCGGAGCCAACGCCCACATGGCATCGCCGTCTGGATTTGGTGGTATGCCTTCGTCATCTGGTCCATCTGCATCGTGTTCAAGTACTCCTGCTGCTGCTCCTGCTCCTGCTCCGAGTGCGCCGTCGCCATCGTCGCCATCACCCTCGCGCCTGCTGTGCGTCGAGTGCCGGACGGATGCGAGTGTGAGGTGTGGGACGTGTCTGGATGAGCTGTGTGATGTGTGCTTTACTGCTCTGCATCGGAGAGGTACACGTGCTAGTCACGTGCCTAAGATCCTCGACGGCGCCGTCTCGTCACTTGCTCCGGCTCTCGCCGCCGCAGGCCTGTCCGGTGGAGATGATACTGCCGTGGATATGGACGAGGTCGTCGCCGCAGGCGTGGGCATGCCGCTGAGTGGGAGAGAGGACGCCGGAGGTGAAGCTGCCGGAGAGGTGCTCGACTACGCAGAGCGGGCAAAGTACATCCCCATGCGACTCACGGCCAAGGAGCGAAAGCTGCTGCGGCTGGTCAAGAACGCCGTCCGGGTCCTGCCCTACACCGACCGGGTGGACAAGGTCTTCCGCCACGCCGCCAAGCGGACCATGGTCCAGATCAAGAACATCGCCGCACTCTGCTCGGGCATCATCACGGCCTCGGCCATGGAGGAGGGCCGCACCGTCGTCGACTCGCGCGACTTTAACCGCTACGCCAAGTTCCTCCGCAGGGTCTTTGAGGTCTACCGCAGGCACCAGGTCTCCAACCCGGACTGCGACCGCGACCTGTATGTCAAGCTCATCTACATCCTGCAGGACTCACAGTCTGCTGGCGTGCAAGAGCTCCTGGGCTTCTCGCTGGTGAAGGAGATCAAGACGGTGGCGACGTACCTCCGCTCCGTTGGCGCTGAGGGCCTGCTCCACGAGCCTGCACTCGCCACCGCCACTCGCGAGATCATGCCCGAGGGCAAGTCCCGGCCGGTCATCAACGCCGAGATCAAAGCCAAGGAGCGGGCGCAGCGGGTCCTCGCCCGCAAGTACATGTCGTCGCGTGCTGACGAGGACGACATTGCCCAGGCCATCTACTCGATGGCCGACAACTTTGCCTATCTTCGCTTTGCCCGCGTCCCCGTCGTCCAGCTCCAGGGCTACCTGGCCTCGTACTTTGACCCTCAGACCGTCGACGGTGAGTACTCGCTGGCTATCGCCGAGGGTGTCGGCGGTGCGAGGCTCACCCACGGCCACGCCCGCCAGTTCCAGTTTGTCAACCAGACGCTCCGCCTCTGGTCGGCCGTCACCTTTGACATGTTCCATCTGTGGTACCTCGCCGACGCCGATCTGCTCGATCCGGCCTCGCCGTACGAGCTCCGTGACACCGGCCAGGGTCTCAACCGCGTCCAGGCCGCCCCGCGTATTGCCCGCGCCATGCGCTCGCTCGTCAACACCGTTCAGGCCTCCTTCCGCGGCGCGTGGGTTGGCTCGGCCGTCGTCCACGTCGGCGACGACATGGTGCCCAACGCCCTGGCCTTTATCGACAAGTACAACGCCGTCGCCCGCGCCTGCACCCCCATCGTCACCGCCGTCAACAACCTCGGCCAGCTCGTCGACGACGACAACATCATCGAGAGCTTTGTCAACAGCGCGTGGACCGATCTCCCCACCGCCCGCCTTGCCATCCTCCACGACCTCTTCCTCCACGCCTTTGACGGTTCGGGTGGCGCAAACTTTATCCAAGCCGGCTCGTGCATCGACGGCCGTCTCACCTCGCTCTGGTCCTGGTGCCAGGCGCTCCCGTCCAAGCCCTACTACGACCTGTTCAAGCTCACGGGCTTTGTCGGCTTTGACGGCGAGATGTAAACGACGCCCACAACACGCACACCCGTCCGACGCCTACGCCAGCAGCGCCCCAATCGCCCGCGCCTTGCGTGCTGCCTCCCATGTCGCCCGCGCGTCGTGCGCGATGGCCACATCGACCAGCGCTGGCAGAGTGAAGGGTGCGTGCATGCCGAGCGGGCCAAAGGTGGCCGAGCCGCCAAAGGTGGAGAGATCGCGCCGCGCCCGGAGCGAGTCCGCGACCTCGCCGCGTGGTCGGTTGTGCCATCCCAGCACGTTCATGATGCGGTACGCTGGGCGCGAGGAGCCTCCGCTGCTGCTCCCGCCGCTTCCACCGCCACCGCGCCGCGTCTTGTGCGATGCAGCCCGCCCGAGGCCGCCTAGATCCGACAGCATGCGTGGCGTCGACTCGTACGACATGGCCTGGAGCGAGGCAAAGTTGGAGACCCGCAGGCCCGACGAGCCGTTCCCACGGTCGCCACCCAGCGCAGAGCTCGATGCCGAGAGACCGAGCGCGCTCAGCCCGTACGACGCGTTGAGTCGCGAGCTCGATGACGAGCCGCCGGCCGACGAGCCTGCGCCCAGCGACGACGCGCCCGACGGGAGCAAGTCGAGCTGCAGCGAGTCGGGCGTCCGCCGCGAGTGCGGGAGCAGCGCCGACGGCGCCGCGCCGCCCGAGCCAGCAAGCGAGCTGGCGAGATCGCGCTGGATCTTGTCTGATGGCATGCGGAAGCGGACCACAAAGCCGACTCCGCGCCGGAGCTGGACGCCGAGGTAAATGTTGCCCGAGCCCGAGCCGGTGTCGTCGCACAGCGCAAAGACGTCCGACGGCGAGAGCTTGGACACTTGGTTGGCGCCATCTACAGGCAAGACGCCGACCAGCGGCGGCGTTTCGCCGCTGTTGGCGTCGGGCGCGCGCTCGTAAAGCAGGCCCATGGCGTTCCGCCGCGAGACAAGGATCCATGCCTGGTGCCACCTGGTGGTGTCAGGCGGAGGGGCGGCGTCGTCGTCGTCGCCCACGCCGGCCGCCATGTTCATCGCCGCCGACAGCGGGACCACCCCCTTACGCACCAGCACGTCGACCATCGCCCCGCGCGTTCGCTCGCGTGCCTGGATTTGCGACGCAAGCACCGCCATCTCCTTAGTCAGCAGCGACGGCGGGAGCGGGTCGAGCGGGTCCGGCGGCGGCGGGCAGTCGTGGGTCTGCGGGTCCAGAAAGGTCGGCACGGCCGCAAACGCGCCCGTCCTCGCCTTTGCTTCGCCCAGCAGTCGCGCTGTCTCCTTCCGCGCCCGCTCAAGACAGCTGGCGAGGACAGTGCCTGCATACGGCGCGTAGCCCGACGACGGATCGAGGACCGGCGTGACGGCCACAGCGGCAGCGGCGGGCGCGATGGCTCCGCTCGACGAGACCTCGCCGTCGCTGCTAGCCACAGCATGTGGCAGGACGTCCGGAGTGCCCATGCCCAACGCAACCATGGGAGTGAGTGCACCAGGCGCGGGCTCGAGAGCGGCGACGGCAGGCGGATGCGAGGAGGCGTCAGCGGGCGAGTGAGCCAATTGCGCCTGCGCAGAGATTCCGGCCTCGACACTCGCCCCGCTCCCGGTGGCCACCATCCGCATAGGCTGCAGCGAATGCTGTCCATCTGGCGATGAGGCTGTAGGCGAGGTCGTTGCCGAGTTTGACCTTGATGATGACGGTGTATGTGGCGTGGCTGTTCCCGAACTAGGCGAGGTGCTCGCTGCCGACAGCGGCGAAGTGGCACCTCCGCCACCGCCACCGCCACCGCCAGCAGCAGCAGCAGCAGCAGCAGCAGCAGCGCCTGTGGTGGGCACCAGGAGGGTGTCGAGCAGAGTGGAGATGCGGGAGCCTTTGGCAAGGAGTTCGCTCACCGCCTGGTTGGCTGCTGTCGAGCCCGGTGGCGCGTATGACATGGCCTGCCCGGGTGGGGGGGGAGGGGGTCAGGTGGGGGGCGACACGAGTCTACTTTACGAGGAATCGTTCATTTGATCGTTGGCAGAGGGCCATTCATTGTGGGCAGACGGCCATTCATCGTGGGCAGAGTGGGGAGATGGCCATCCATCGTGGGCAGACGGCCATCCATCGTGGGCAGAGTGGGGAGATGGCCATTCATTGTGGGCAGACGGCCATTCATCGTGGGCAGAGTGGGGAGATGGCCATCCATCGTGGGCAGACGGCCATTCATCGTGGGCAGAGTGGGGAGATGGCCATCCATCGTGGGCAGAGTGGGCAGATGGCCATCCATCGTGGGCAGACGGCCATCCATCGTGGGCAGAGTGGGGAGATGGCCATCCATCGTGGGCAGACGGCCATCCATCGTGGGCAGAGTGGGGAGATGGCCAAAAAACACTGGGCTTCGCTCGACTGGCAGGCCGCGATGGCATCAGGATGCACAAACATGAGCCATCGCTCGCCCCTCTCTCTCCCTGAAACGATCACGATGGCCTCCTCCCCCCTTCATCGTTCTCCACTCTCTCCCCCTTCACACACCTGCTCTAACCATGTCAAACACCACGAAAAGTGGCAAAATGGGGTCTCAGCAACGACTGGTTCGGGCCGAGGCAGGAGCCGAAGGAGAAGAACAGGCACACGACTTGTGATGTCGGCGAGTGGCAGGTGGAGTGATGCGCATGTGGACGAAGGGCAACCGCCTGTGGATCGATCCGATCCCGAAGTTGTGAAGGCATGCTGCGCGACGAGCGGCGCGCCTGCCCGGCGCAGCTTGCGGCGCGCGCAGCGCTTGCTCTTGGCCCCGAGGAGGGCTAAACGCATGCGTTTTACTTCAAAAAAAAAAAGGCCGCGCTGTACACATATGGTACGTGCGGTTACTTCAAAAAGTCGAGCAAATGCACAATCGCGACCGCCCGACGAGGCCGAGCGGCCGGTCGTCGTGGCGTAAATTGGTCATGAGTCGACTTCCATTTCTATATATATCATCATATGATTAAATGTCGAGGGGAGCCTGAAGGCTCCCCAACGAGCTTAATATTTGAGACCCTGATGACGCTTGCTTCGGCGAGCGTTGTCGTCAGAGTCGAATGTTGCGGGGGTACGCGCGCGCTTGGAGCCGATCGGCGGCATGTCGTACTTGGCAAACCAGGCCTCGACTGCGCGTGCAGTCGTTTTCAACTGGCCCTTGCAGGCCAGGTTGTAAAGCGAATTGAGCATGCCCTGGACCACTTCGTCGGTCTTGAAACAGTTGGAGCTCGGCGAGCCGCAGGCCATAATAAGCGCAAGCGCACAGAAGAACTTAACAAAGAGGTTGAAGAGGTTCTGAAAGGGCGTATCGGCGTCCTCGTCAAACATCGCCTTCACGTGCTCGACAATCGCATTCGCGCGGTCTCCGGAAGTGCTGTGGTACACCTCCATGAGGCGGCACTCGGGAAGGTTCAGAGCACGCACGGCACCAGTGGGCGAGCCAGCCTCTAGGGCAGCAAACACCGCGGAAGGGATGGCCGGCGTGGACTTACGGATGACACGCTCAAAAGGGGGGAGCTTATCCGGCGAAAGAGCGGTGAGGAGCCGGTCGATGACCCCCTCGACGAGCAGAGGCACCCGCTTCACACGAATGCGGTCGCAACTCCGCTTCTTGGCCGGTTGCGGGAAAAGATCCGCAATCTTGGCGAACTGAGCCTTGAGCACGTTCTTGACAGAGTTACGGCGCTCAGCCAGGGTACGGATCATGGGCTGAGGCTCGGCCATGAGCGGCACTGTTTCGGGCTGCGGCGACGACGAGGTGGCCGACGACGCGTACGACGAAGTGGCCCACGACGAGGAGTTTCCGACAAAGATCGGGTCCCCAGGTGAGGCAGACAACGACGACCACACGCCAAGTTCCGAGGGTGTGAGCATGTCGCTGATACCCTCAGGCGAGGAGGTCAGAGAAACGCCCGACAGAAGTTCGTCCACGGACAGAGAGGAGTCCATCTCTTGCGGAGGACTCGAGGCTCCTTCGGAGGGCGACATTGAGACGGAGGGCCGAGAGTCTAGCTCGGGAGTGGTCGGCATGGACAGACACAGGCTCGGCGAAGGCGACCCGACCAGACGAACAAAATCGAGGCCAGGAAGGCTGGACGACCCAGCATACAGCTCAAGCTCGGGAGTGGCAGAGCCACGGTTGGCGTAGGCGCCGTTGAACGAGGGGTTGTCACACATTTCACGGGTTGGTTGGGAGGGTAGAGGGGGTGGAAGGGGTACGACTCAAAGTAGAGAGGTGTGCCCTCAAGACGTTCGATCGCCGCCGTCTCCAAATGGAAGCCTGTCTTCGTGCGACTGGCTTGTGCGAGAGAACATGTGCTTTTCCGCATCTGGGAAAAAATCTCCGCACCACATCAGCCACGGACAGGCTTCCAACAGGCTGCCGCCAGGCTAGCCCAGAACCTGCAACCCCCCACCCCCTCCCCCCACCCCCCTTTCCCCGTCCCCTCTCTCCTCCGCCTCCCCGCCTCGAACAATCCCC
>NW_013657645.1:98256-109757 GCF_000142905.1 Thecamonas trahens ATCC 50062
GGCCTTACGTTCGTACCCCCACCCCCCCCCCACGGCAACAATTACACCACCAAATCCCACAGCCCATGGCAGATCCGCCAAGATCCCCCCATCCGGCGTGGCAGACCTCGTGACAGGCGTCTCACTGGTAGCGGCGGTGGGCGAGATGACGTGGCTCGGTGAGGCGAGGAGGGGGCAGAGACGGGCGAGAGTACGCATCTCTGAAGTGACTCGGCAATGGGATGGGTGGGGCGGGTCTGGCGGGCGAGCGGGGAGTTTCTGGCCGCCAATGGGCGGCGATTCCTCCCGCTTGTGCTCGGCCTTGTGGCCATGGGCGCGGTGCTGGGGCTGGAGCGGAGCCTGCTGCCGCTGATGGCTTCATCGGTGTGGGGACAAGACTCGTACAAAGCCAAGACCATGTTCATTGTCTCGTTTGGCCTGGCAAAGGCTCTGATGAACGTGGTCTCGGGTCAGCTTGCTGATCGCTTTGGTCGCAAGCTGACCCTTGTCATCGGCTTTGTCTTCGGCCTCCCGGTCCCGCTCGTCATCCTCTTCACCAACTCGTGGGACTTGGTCGTTGCCGTCAACGTGCTCTTCGGCATGTCGCAGGGCCTCATTGGCTCGTCTCTCATCTTTATGGTCATTGATCTGTTTGGCGTCGAGCGCAAGGGCCTCGCCGTCGGCATCTGCGAGGCCCTCATCTACTCGACCGTCTCGGTCATGTCGGCCGTCGCCTCCGAGATTGCGGACAAGCACGGCTACCGCCCTGTGCCCTTTATCATCGGCGCTGTAGTCGGCGGCCTTGGCCTCCTCTCCTCGGCCTTTGTCATCGACACTATGGACCTTGTCCGCGCACAGCAGGCCAATACTGCCGGCAACGCCGCCGCCTCGGACGCCCTGCTCCTCGAGTCCGGCGCAAAAGTCGAGCCCGTGACCTATGGCGGTGTCGACAACGGTGATGCCGCCGCCCTCGACGACGTGCTCGCCGGCGAGTCACGCCTACCGTCGCGCTCGGCCACCGAGGCCATCATCCGTCTTGCCACCAACCCGAACTTTGTCCTCGTCGCCCTAGCGGGCCTCATGGACAAGTGCAAGGACTCGATCCTGTGGGGCCTGGCGCCCGAGTTTCTCGAGGAGAACCACAACGTGTCGATTGCCACCACCGGCATCGTCCTCGCCCTCTATCCTGCAGTCTGGGGCGGGACGCAACTGTTCCTCGGCGGCGCAACCGACCGCCTCGGCCGCCGGCTGTTCCTTGCCCTCGGCTTTGCCACCAACGCCATCGCCCTCGGCGCTTTTGTGCTCATTCCCATGATCCACATCTCCTACTCGGAGCGCATCATTCTCTGGTCGCTCTGCGCCGTCCTCCTCGGCTTTGGCACCGCCGCCGTCTATCCGACTATGCAGGCCGCCGCCGCCGACGAGGTCGAGCCGGCCTGGCGTGCCTCCTCGCTCGGCATCTACCGTTGCGTCCGCGACTTTGGCTATGCCGTCGGCGCCCTCTCCGCCGGCGGTGTCGCTGACGCCTTTGGCCTCGACTGGTCCATCGGCGGCCTCGCCTCTCTGCTCTTCCTTCTTGCCCTCGCCCTGGCCATCTTTTACCGCAATCGCCTCTGACGCCACCGTCTCTGACGCCATCGCCACCGGACGCCGCGCCGAGAGCTCACATAAAGGCCATGAACGACGAGCCTGACGAGGCGACAGGCGACGATGGCTCGTACTCGGCCCAGCTGAGGCCGTAGACCGGTGAGGCGGCGGCGCAAATGAGGCCGGTAAACGACTCGTCTTCAGCGGGAGCATACTCCCAATGTGACGGCGGTGGGATGACGTGGCCGCCCTCGACGACGACAGCCGGCCCGAGATCGGCGACAAGGTCGTCGCGGGCAGGGACGGTGTCGATGATCTTGGTCGCGCGGAGGGCGGTGATGGCCGACGAGAGAACGGCGTCGTCGATGTGGTTGGATTCTGCGTAGCCGACGGAAGCAAACCAGTCTGCAGCGTCCTGGCGCGCGATGCCATGCTTCTTCACCACAAAGTCGACCGAGGCCTCGCCTTCGGCTACAAAGGTGCGGGCAGCGTCCTTGATGGTAGCGAGCATGGCGTCGAGGGCGGGACGATTGTGCTCGAGGAGCGCACGCGAGACGGCGATCATGAAGCAGGGCCACGGGGTGAAGCAGTCGCCGACGTGGCGGAGGCGGCCAGCATCCGCCAGCGGCTTGGTCGTCGAGTGGTTCCACATAAAGAGCGATGCGGCGCCCGAGGCGACAGCAGCCTCGAGACCGTCCAGCGAGCCGCACGGCTTTGCAAAGGAGACCCGTTCGGGATCCCACCCGCGCGCGTTGGCCATGATGGTGGCCATGAGGTGCGAGCCCGAGCCAAAGCGCGAGATGCCAAAGATGATGGGCCCGTGGCCGGCGTCGAGATCTTCCAGCGAAGTGATGGGCGAGTCTGGTGCCGCCCAGACGCCCCAGCGGAGCGGAACGCTCACGTAGGGCGCCACCATGATGTAGTCCTCCGAGCCACGGAGCGCGATGTCGGCAATGAGGCCCTCGGTGAGTGCCACAGCCACATCGACCTCGCCCGAGCGGAGCGCCGGGTCATGGCCCCCGTCCCGCCCGAGTACGTCACAAAGTCGAGGGCGAGGCCGCGGGCAGCAAAGAGCCCGCGGTCGATGGCAAGGTGCCACGGGTCGTTAAAGTGCTCGGGCACGCCTGCCACCCGGATGGACGTCGCCGTCGCCGCCGTCGTGGCTGTGGTGGAGGCCATGATGGAGAGGTGGCGAGGAGCGTGAACAGGCTGAATGGAAGCCACCTTCCATTGCCGGTCACCAGCTGCGTCTCGACATGCTCCCACACTGTCGTGACAACGACCAAAGACATCAGCAACACCGCCATGCGTTGATGACGCTCGACGACATCACGCCGAACATATAGCTCCCTCCACCACCGAATGTTCCCTGCCGCCGCAATGCGCAGACGCAATGCCATCGCAGCCCCACCACCTCCACCACCTCCACCATCCTCTCTCCTCCCCTCCCCCCCCCCCACCTCACCCCCACCACACACACACACAGATACACAGATACACTCCCCAATTTTTTCACCCCACCCCCACCCCCACCCCACCCCACCCCCCCACCACCACCACGCATTCTTCCATTCGCCCACCATTCCCTCCAAAGAAACCACAGCACCCTCTCCTCGCCCTCCCCCCACCCATGTCCGCCCCCATCCCCATCCTTGTTGTGGGCGCACCCGGGACGGGCAAGTCGACCTACACCACGTTCTTCACCACCGCCACCCCCTCCCCCTCCCCCTCCCCCTCCCCCTCCCCCACGTCCGCGCCTGTTGTCGTCGCCCCTGGCGTCTGCCTCGCCTTCACCTCGTCGGCCTCCTCGCCCACCTTGCCCTCGTCGCTGCTGCTGCACGAGGTCTCACTCGCGCCCAATGCCCCCGTGGAAGCCCTGTCCAAGGCACTGGCGGCCGCAGGTGTGGCTCCCGCCGCCGCCGTCCTCCTCTACTCATCGGCAGACTACGAGTCGTACGCCGCTCTCCGCGCCTACTACCGCGCCCTCCTCCTCGCCCTGCCCTCGGTCCCAGGCAAGTGCATTGCCGTCGTTGCCACACACTACGATGCGCCTGAAAAGGCCCTCGCCGCGCCGGCCTTTCATCGCGCCCACCGCCTCGCCCACTGGAACGTCTCGCTGGCCACGGGCTACAACGCAGAGCTCCCACTGCGCTTCCTCCTCGCCACACGCCTCGCTCTCCCGCACGACACCCCGCTTGTTCTCTACTCGCTCGGCGACAAGGTCTTTGTCTCAGAGGACGCCATCGCGGCTGCAAACGCCTCCGCCAACGACGACAATGCCGACGGCGCTGATGGTGCAAGCAGCGCCGCCGAGCTCGCCGTCCGCCGCAAGCGCCACGGCTACCGCGCAGCCTCGCTCGCCGCTCGTCCGCGCGCCGCGCCGACCGATCCCGACGTCGTCATTTGTGAGCTTCCGCCGTGCGAGTGCGGCGAGTTGCCGCTGTTGCTGCGGTCGGCCAAGTCAAGGCCCGACCATCCGAACCACGGCCGCCCGTACTGGGCCTGCGCCAACGACGACGAGTGGTCGTGCTGCGGCCTCTTTGTTTGGGCTGATCTCCCGCTCGAGAGCCAAGGCGATGCCCGCGACCTGGTCTCCTCAGTCTGCTGCCGCGTCCACGGCCTCCCCACCCTCCGCCGCCGCATCACCCGCCACACCGCCAACCACGGCCGCATCTTTCTCGTCTGCTCGGCCCGCCAGCGCTGCGACTTTTTCCAGTGGGCCGACAAGCCGCGCTTCAAGTTTACCCGCTGGCGCCCGCCCTCGCTCCGCACACCTTACGTCCGTGCGCCACCCATCGAGCCGCCGCGTTCGGCTGCCGCGCCTGGCACCACATCCGCGCAGGTCTCGGGCCTTGACCTCCTTCGCGCCGAGCGCGAGATCCACCGCCTCCGCCTCGCCGGCGCGCTGACGCCCGACAATGCTTCGGGTCTCCTCGCCACCCTCGACTCGCCCGACGCCCTCCTCACCGCCGCCGTCGTCTCCGTCCTCAACGCCAACGCTGACGAGGCTGCTGTCGACAGCGCCGAAGACGACGACGCCGACGCCGAAGACGCTCCTGCCAACGACCGCGGCCTCGCCGCATACGGTCTCGACTCGGCAAACGACGTCGCCCTCCTCACCTCGCTCATGACCGCTGTCGGCTACCTAGCCTCCATCGAGGCATAAACTCGTTCACTTGTAGAAAACAACGTGCTGGTTCTGCTTGCCCTTGATCCACAGACAGCCAGTGGGCGGGAACTTGGGGTGCTCGCCGCCCTCCTTGGCAAAGGTGATGACCGCGTCGACGCCGGGCTTCTTGAGCTCAAGCGCGCCGGCCGAGGTCTCGGCCGAGACCCGCGAGTTGTTGAACGTGATCGAGGTCTCGAACCGGACCGGGAGTTCCGAGCCGGTCAGCCGCAGGTACGCCTCGTAGAGGACGGTGACGAGCTCCGAGACCCGCTCCTCGCCGCCGAGGCCGACGTCGATGACAAGGTCGCGGAGCGGCGACTTCATGTTGATGACAACGTACGAGTCGCTGTTCGGCGAGACGGCAATGGCCGCGGCCTGCACAATAGGGATCGGCTCCTTCTTGACCACCAGCTTGGCCGGGTCGTACTTGAGGATGTTGCGCTCGGTGACGACAATGACCCGCTGCTGCGCCTTGGCCTTGGGGTTGATCTTGTTGACCACGTCCGAGAAGAGGATCTGCGAGTCGCTCCCGCCGGTCAGCAGCTGCTCGACCGCCATGCGGTACTCGGCGACCTTGGGATACGTCGCCGGGTCGTTGAGGTAGTCGGCCTTGTACCGCCGCGCGCAGTCCCACGGCTTGTTGCCCGAGAACAGGTCCATCGCCACAATCTTCTGCCGCATCAGCAGCTGTTCCTCCTCGCTCAGCGTCGACACCTTGCACCGTGCCCACCAGTACTTCCACACCTTGCGCGCAAGCGCCACCACTGCGTCGAGCCACCGATGCAGCCGCGGCCAGACCGTGAACTTGCCAAAGTCGGGATCGTTCTCCACACTCGCAAACGCGTCCACCAGCTTGCCCATCTCAGACTTGAGCTTGTACCGCCGCCAGTTGCGCGCAATCCGCGCCACCGCGTGCATCCGGTCGCGCCGCTCGAGCATCATCGCCTTGTGCTCCTTGAACCACACCCGCGTCTTGTATCCGCGCCAGATCTTCTGGATCATGACCGCCACAATCGGCAGCCGCTCCTTCCGCATCCGCTCCACGAGCATAAACGTCGATGCGTTCTTGATGAACAGCTTGGTCGTCCCGAGCTCGTACTCGGACCGCGCCACCCGAGCCCGTTGAGAATAGTCTCCACCCCGTCGCGGTCCGACCCGCGCCAGATCGGCCACGTCGCGTCGGTCAGCATCTTGTACCGCCACATGAACCGCGTGTAGTGCTGCCGGTTGCAGAACCCGGCCTTTCGCACCCGCACCGCCTCCACCAGGTTGAGGTACACCACCTGGTGCCGCACCCGCTCCTCGTCGAGGTGCAGCCCGCGCTTGGCGTCGTTCGACTTGATGCACCGAATGTAGTGCGGCGAGCACGCCTGCAGCGTCGCAATGAGCTCGCACACAGCCTTCTTGAACTGCGTCGCTGCAGTCACCGGCCGCCGCTTCGACTGCGCCAGCGCCTTGTCGCCCTTGAACAGCTCCTGCACAAGGGCCGAGCTCGACGTGTGCATCGTGTTGACAAGGTCTGGGTACAGCGCGTCACGGTTCTTGTCCTGGAACAGCTCCGCAGAGTAGACCACGTCGCCGGCGTAGTGCTTAATCCGGAACTGCTCCGCCGTCAGGCTACGGTCCGCCCCGTTGGCCGCAGCCTCAAAGTGCGCCGACGAGCTGAGCCCGTTAGCAAACTTCTCCACAAGCTGCCCCGTCGTCGTGTTGCCCACCAGGCACGCCTCGTCGAGCAGCGCAATGATCGATGCTGACCGCGCCGACGCACCTTCGATCAGCGAAATAATCGGCGAGTTGTCAAAGTAGTCGATCGGCGTCCACGTGATGCCCTCGCGCGCGTACTCCTCCTGCTCAGACTGAAGCACGTTGAGGATAAAGTACTGCTGCAGCTTCTCGTTACAGTAGTTGATGCAGAACTGCTCAAACGAGTTGTCCTCGAAAATCTCAAACCCGTAGATGTCCAGAATCCCGATGACCGCCTCCGAGTACGCTCCGCGCGCCGGCTCGAGCTCAGAGTTGATTCGCGCCACCACCCAGTCAAACAGCCGCGAGTAGAGGAACTTGGCCAGCGCGTCGCGCGTGTCCGCCGCCCCCGCACCGTCCAGCTGCACCGTGATCTGCGACGCCCGACGCCCGACGCCTGTCGAAATCGACCGCGACATCAATGAGCCCATCAGAAAGTCAGCATCGACCGCAAGAAGATCCGCAACCTGCAGCACCACCTCCTGGTTGGCCACAGAAACGCACTCGGTCTTGTGCTCCGCAGACTTGTCCGCGTCGTCCACAAACTCCACGTTGCCGAGCAGCAAAATGGCGCCCAGCACCTTGAACACTTCCTCCAGGTCGTCGTCGTTCCACCCGAGCACCTTGACCGCTTGCTGCACCTCCAGAAAATCCTCCACATCGCGAATCGATGACACCTCGTAGCACCCAGAAATCGCAAGGTACTTGTACGCCGCCGGATCCGGCGTCAGTCCCAGCTGCGACATCAGAATCGGCTGCGACAGCATCTGGTAGAAGACGTGGAACGATCGCTCGCCCTCGGCACGCGTCACCACCCGCGACTTTTCCAGCAGATACTGCGAGATCCGCCCACCCACGGGCGCGCCCGCAAAGTTAAACTGCAGCTCCATGTACTTGCCAAACCGCGACGAGTTGTCGTTGCGCAGCGTCTTGGCGTTGCCAAACGCCTCCAGCACAGGGTTCGACTCCAACAGCCGGTTCTTGATCCGCTCCGTCTCGGCTGCCGCCGCAGACGACGCCGCCGCGTCTGCCATCGACGCACCCACCCGTGACGACGACACATACGCCACGTACTTCATAAAGATCTTCGACGACACTGTCTTACCCGCCCCCGACTCACCCGTGATGATCACGCACTGGTCGCTCTTCTCCGACAAAAGAGCCCGGTACGTGTCGTCCGCCAGTGCGTAGATGTGCGGCTGAACCTCGTACTGGAACTGGTTGACAAAGTCCGCCATCTCCGGCTCCGCCACCGACTGGAACGGGTTCACCGACACGATCTGCTCGCCGATGTTCGTCTGTCCTCCGCACGCCATGCCCACCACCACAACAACAACAGCAACGACCGAGTGAGCGAGTGAGTGAGTGAGTGAGTGACCACGCCGACCAGTGTCGAAGCAGGCGTCGGCGATGTCCATCAGCGCACCATTCCATAGCCATGGCCATTAATGGTCAACGACGGCCCCACCTCGACCATTGTCATCGACTGCCTGGCCCCCCGCCCGCCACCACCATGACCTGCACACCGCCCACCCACATACCACCACCACCATGCCCTGCACCACCACTCACTTCTCCTCCTGGTGCTGTTGCTGCTCCTCCTCCTGCTCCTCCTGCTCCTCCTCCCCCCCCCCCTCCCCCCCCCACCTTCGCACCCCAGGTGCGGTCAAAAACCTGCGTTCCGTCGAAAAAGCCACACACTCCCCCACCGCCCCCACTCCCCGCCGCCACCCCGCCCTTTCACCGCTGTGCACATACGTAGATAATGCCCTTGGAAAAGCGGGTCTTGAGATTCTCCATAAAGGTGTCCTCGGTCACCTCGTCCATGAGGGTCATGTCGTACATGCCCTCGCCGGCCCTGAACATCTTGCCCTCTTTCTTTGTCGCGAGTGAGCTGGTGTCGAGAGCCGCCGCAAGCCAACGCCGCCGCACACACAGGCTGAGCTGGGGGAGGGGGGGGGGGGGTGTTAATCGTCCTTCAGCTTACCGCCGGGAACGAGGCGGAGGAGGATCTTGCGGAGGATGTCCCAGGGGACGACGAGGAAGGTAGCGGCGATGAGGAGCCACCACTCGTGCGAGTCGAGCGGGACGGTGCGGAGGAAGGAGCCGCCAAACAGGGTGAAGACGACCTGGACGATAAAGATGAGCGGAACGACGATGACAAAGCCGATGTTCTTGGTCACGCCCTCAAAGATGTTGAGGCGTTTGGTGCGGACGCCGAGGGCGTTCCAGCCGCAGAGGAAGACAAAGAAGCAGAAGAAGGCGGTGAGGAAGACGGTGCCACCCTGATGCGCGAGCTCTTCGGAGGTCTCCACCTGGGCGACGTCGTCGTTAAAGGCGGAGCCGTCGTCGTGGAAGCCGGCCTCGGGGGCGTAGGGCGAGACGTAGGCGCGGTCGAAGAGGTCGTGGACCATGTCCGAGGTGAGGAAGAAGATGGAGTAGAGGGCGATGCCGATGCCGTTCCAGAGGATGGATGACCACATGTAGGGCGAGATGATGGCGGTGTCGCGGGAAATGGGCGCCTCGCGCATGTAGCGCGGGAGCGCAGGCTCGCCGCCAAAGGCCAGGGCGGCGAGGGTGTCCATGATGAGGTTGATCCAGAGGAGCTGGATGAGGGTGAGCGGAAAGTCAAAGCCGACAAAGGGCCGAGGAAGCAGAGGAGCATCGAGCCGACGTTGATGATCGACTGGTAGTTGGCAAACTTGCGGATAGACTTGAAGATGGTGCGGCCGTAGAGAGCGGCACGGATGATCGACGCAAAGTTGGAGTCGAGGATGACAATGTCGGAGGCCTCCTTGGCGATTTCGGCGCCATCACCGATGGCAAACGAGACGTCGGCGGCCTTGAGTGCCGAAGTGTCGTTGGCGCCGTCACCGGTCATGCCGACAACGCCCGAGCCACGCTGGCCGAGGGCCACCAGGCGCGACTTGTCGGTGGGGAGGGCACGTGCAACAACACGGAGGGTGGGCAGGCGGGCGGCGAGCTCGTCGTCACTCATGCGGGCCATGTCCGACGAGGTGAGGACCGATTCGAGGCCCTCGCCCGGCGGGAGGAGGCCAACCTGCTGGGCAATGGCCGCGGCGGTCTCGGCGCGGTCGCCGGTGACCATAATGACATGGATGCCGCCCTCTTCGGCGACGCGCATGGCCTCGGGCGACTCGGGGCGGATCTCATCGGTCATGCCAATGACGCCGACGAGGGTGAGGTCGCCGGGGAGCTCGAGCGAGCTGCCGCCCGACGGCTTCTCGACGCGGGCGGCGGCGAGCGGGCTCGACGAGGTGGCGACGGCAATGAAGCGGTAGCCACGGGCCGAAAGCTCGTCGACCGAGGAGAGGACCGACGAGATGGCGCGGCGCTTGAGCGGGACAACCGCGCCGGTGTTCTCGTCGTGGTACGACGAGCACTTGGAGAGCACAAGCTCAGCCGCACCCTTGTAGAGCGAGATGGCGGCAAAGGCGCCGGCGGCAGCCGAGGCCGGCGCCGGATCAAAGAACGCGCCCGACGACGAGAGCGGGCCAAGCGACGAAGTGAGAAGCCCGTCGGCATCGTCCTCGGAGAACGCGATCTGGGCAGCCGAGAACTTGTGGACCGAGGAGAAGAGAATTGCGTCCTCGCGCTCCACGCGGAAGCCCGAGTAGTCGAGGAGCGCGTTGCGCGAGAGGAACCGGAGGAGAGCACGGTCCGACGAGTTACCGCCCACAATGTCTTCGCCGTTGGACGAGACGATGGCCGACGACGACTCGCGCAGCGCGAGGGCAAGCACCTCGGAGAGGCCCTCTGGCACCTGCGCAAACGTCTCGAAGCTCGCCGAGCCCGAGATGAGGAGCTTGGGCTGGAAGACGCCGTAGGTGATGGTGCCCGTCTTGTCGGAGAAGAGCATGTTCATGCAGCCAGCAGTCTCGATGCCGAGAAGACGGCGGACAAGGACCTGGTCGGCAAGGAGCTTGCGCATGTTGAGCGAGAGCACAATGGCAATCATCATGGGCAAGCCTTCGGGAACCGCGACGACAACCACAATGATGGCGAGAATGATCGAGGTCACGACATCGTGGAGCGCAATCTGCCAGTTGGAGGCGTACGCAATGGTAGCCGAGAGCGAGTACCCGTTGTCCATGACAAACTGCTTAAAGAGGAACGAGACGGCAATAAAGGTCGCACCGATGTAGCCGACATTGGCCACGCCGTCGGCGAGCGCAGCGAGCTTGATGGTCAGCGGCGCCTCGCGCTCCTCGATGGACGAGATCTCGACAGAGAGCTTGCCAAACACGGTCTCGACGCCGACGTGCGAGACAAGCATGATGGCCTCGCCCGAGTCGACGAGCGAGCCGCGGAACGCGTGGTGGTTGCCGGCCATCAGCTCGTCGGTTGGCGTTCCGTCGGGTGTGTAGCCCTCGGGCACGGTCTTCTTAGTGATGGGGTCCGACTCGCCGGTGAGCGAGGCCTGGACGACTTCGACGGCGCCATCAACAATAAAACCGTCGGCCGGCACACGGTTGCCGGCCTGCAGCAGGACCGAATCGCCGACAACGACGTCAGCGATCTCGACCTCGACGAGCTCGCCCGAGCGGAAGACCATGCACTTGATGCGCGAAGCCTTCTCCTGCAGCTCCTGGAACGAGGCCTCGTTCTTAAACTCCGAGTACGTGGCCACAAACGTGGCCAGGAAGACTGCAACGGCAATTCCGATGCCCTCACGGTAGTCGGCATACCCGAGCCCGGCCAGCACCATCGTCACCGCCAGCGCGAGCACAAGGATGCGGATCAGTGGGTCGTCAAAGTTCTCCTGGAGCTTGTCCCAGAACGAGTCGACCTCTGCCGCCGGCAGGTCATTCGACCCATACGTAGTCCGAGCCCTGTCGACCTCGGCTGCCGAGAGCCCGGCCACCTTGACCTTTTTCACCACTGGACAGGGAGGGAGGCGTGAGGGGGGGGGGGAGGGGGGAGGGGAGGAGGGGGGGGATCGTGGTCACCGGTTGTGGCTGCCCTCCAGCGCGCCTCTGAGCTCTACCTCTTTCCCTCGCTC